>NC_086100.1:104680522-104963163 GCF_963921235.1 Mobula hypostoma | reverse complement strand
TTCGGGTAGATGGATTCTATATCTAATAACGAGGTGCATTTTTTGGGTAGATGGATTCAATATCTAATAACGAGGTGCATGGTTTTGGTAGATGGATTCAATATCTAATAACGAGGCGTATGGTTCGGGTAGATGGATTCTATATCTGATAACGAGGTGTATCGTTCGGGTAGATGGATTCTATATCTAATAACGAGGTGCATGGTTTTGGTAGATGGATTCAATATCTAATTACGAACTGTATGGTTCGGGTAGAAGGATTCCATATCTAATTAGGAGGTGTATGTTTCGGGTAGATGGATTCTACATCTGATTACGAGGTGTATGGTTCGGGTAGTTGTATTCAATATCTAATAACGAGGTGCATGGTTTTGGTAGATGGATTCAATATCTAATAACGAGGTGTATGGTTCGGGTAGATGGATTCTATATCTGATAACGAGGTGTATCGTTCGGGTAGATGGATTCTATATCTAATAACGAGGTGCATGGTTTTGGTAGATGGATTCAATATCTAATTACGAACTGTATGGTTCGGGTAGAAGGATTCTATATCTAATTAGGAGGTGTATGTTTCGGGTAGATGGATTCTACATCTGATTACGAGGTGTATGGTTCGGGTAGTTGTATTCTATATCTAATAATGAGGCGCATGGTTCGGGTAGATGGATTCTATATCTAATAACGAGGCGTATGGTTCGGGTAGATGGATTCTATATCTAATAACGAGGCGTACGGTTCGGGTAGATGGATTCTATATCTAATAACGAGGTGCATGATTTGGGTAGATGGATTCTATATCTAATTACGAGGTGTATCGTTCGGGTAGAGGGATTCTATATATAATAACGAGGTGCATGGTTCGGGTGGAAGGATTCTATATCTAATTACGAGGCGTATGGTTCGGGTAGATGGATTCTATAGCTAATAACGAGGTGCATCGTTTGGGTAGATGGATTCTATAGCTAATAACGAGGCGCATGGTTCGGGTAGATGGATTCTATATCTAATACCGAGGTGCATGGTTCGGGTAGATGGATTCTATATCTAATAACGAGCTGCATGGTTTGGGTAGATGGATTCAATATCTTATTACGAGGTGTATGGTTCGGGTAGATGGTTTCTATATCTAATAACGAGGCGCATGGTTCGGGTAGATGGATTCTATATCTAATAACGACGCGTATGTTTCGGGTAGATGGATTCTATAACTAATAACGAGGCGTATGATTCGGGTAGATGGATTCTATATCTAATAACGAGGTGCATGATTTGGGTAGATGGATTCTATATCTAATTACGAGGTGTATCGTTCGGGTAGATGGATTGTATATATAATAACGAGGTGCATGGTTCGGGTAGATGGATTCTATATCTAATAACGAGGTGCATTTTTTGGGTAGATGGATTCAATATCTAATTACGAGGTGTATGGTTTGGGTAGATGGTTTCTATATCTAATTACGAGGTGTATGTTTCGGGTAGATGGATTCTATATCTGATTACGAGGTGTATGGTTCGGGTAGTTGTATTCTATATCTAATAACGAGGTGCATGTTTCGGGTAGATGGATTCTATATCTAATAACAAGGCGCATGGTTCGGGTAGATGGATTCTATATCTAATAACGAGGCGCATGGTTCGGGTAGATGGATTCTATATCTAAAAACGAGGCGTATGGTTCGGGTAGATGGATTCTATATCTAATAACGAGGTGCATCGTTCGGGTAGATGGATTCTATATCTAATACCGAGCTGCATGGTTCGGGTAGATGGATTCTATATCTAATAACGAGGTGCATTTTTTGGGTAGATGGATTCAATATCTAATTACGAGGTGTATGGTTTGGGTAGATGGTTTCTATATCTAATCACGAGGTGTATGTTTCGGGTAGATGGATTCTATATCTGATTACGAGGTGTATGGTTCGGGTAGTTGTATTCTATATCTAATAATGAGGCGCATGGTTCGGGTAGATGGATTCTATATCTAATAACGAGGTGTATGGTTCGGGTAGATGGATTCTATATCTAATAACGAGGTGCATGATTTGGGTAGATGGATTCTATATCTAATTACGAGGTGTATCGTTTGGGTAGATGGATTCTATATATAATAACGAGGTGCATGGTTCGGGTAGAAGGATTCTATATCTAATTACGAGGCGCATGATTCGGGTAGATGGATTCTATATCTAATTACGAGGCGTATGGTTCGGGTAGATGGATTCTATATCTAATAACGAGGTGCATGTTTCGGGTAGATGGATTCTATATCTAATAACGAGGCGCATGGTTCGGGTAGATCGATTCTATATCTAATAACGAGGAGTATGGTTCGGGTAGATGGATTCTATATCTGATAACGAGGCGCATGTTTCGGGTAGATGGATTCTATATCTAATAACGAGTCGCATGGTTCGGGTAGGTGGATTCTATATCTAATAACGAGGCGCATGGTTCGGGTAGATGGATTCTATATCTAATAACAAGGCGCATGGTTCGGGTAGATGGATTCTATATCTAATAACGAGGCGCATGGTTCAGATAGATGGATTCTATATCTAATAACGAGGCGCATGGTTCGGGTAGATGGATTCTATATCTAATAACGAGGTGCATCGTTTGGGGAGATGTATTCTATATCTAATAACAAGGTGCATGCTTCAGGTAGATGGATTCTATATCTAATTACGAGGCGCACGGTTCGGGTAGATGGATTCTAGATCTAATAACGAGGCGTATGGTTCGGGTAGATGGATTCTATATCTAATTATGAGGTGTATGGTTCGGGTAGATGGATTCTATATCTGATAACGAGGTGCATGGTTCGGGTAGATGGATTCTATATCTAATTACGAGGTGTGTGGTTCGGGTAGATGGATTCTATATCTAATTACAAGTGGATGGTTTGGGTAGATGGATTCGATATCTAATTATGAGGTGCACTGTTCGGGTAGATGGAGTCTTTTTCCCATGTTCCAAATTTCAAGTACTGGAAGGCGTAGCATTAAAGTTAGAGGAAGAAAGTCTAACAAAGGTTCAGAAGGAAAGTTTTGTGCACAGAAATTAGTAGTTGCCAGAATCACACACCTAGTAAAAGTGGGAAAAACGGATATGATAACAACATTTAAAAGGACTTTAGACAGCTACATGAATAGGGAGGAAATAGGGAGATATTGACTATGAGTTCAGTTTGGTCTGGCATCATGATCAACACAAACAATATGGGCTGAATCCCTTGTTCCTGTGCTGTATTATTCTATGTTCTGTGTAATGTGTTTCCTTGATGCCGCAAATCCAATTGCAAGATCAATCCAGTACACCACATAGTCAATAAGAATAGTTATCTATTATGAGAGACTGAGTAGCTAAGGCGAGAAACATAGAAACATAGAAAATAGGTGCAGGAGTAGGCCATTCGGCCCTTCGAGCCTGCACCGCCATTTATTATGATCATGGCTGATCATCCAACTCAGAACCCCGCCCCAGCCTTCCCTCCATACCCCCCGACCCCCATAGCCACAAGGGCCATATCTAACTCCCTCTTAAATATAGCCAATGAACTGGCCTCAACTGTTTCCTGTGGCAGAGAATTCCACAGATTCACCATTCTCTGTGTGAAGAAGTTTTTCTTAATCTCGGTCCTAAAAGGCTTCCCCTTTATCCTCAAACTGTGGCCCCTTGTTCAGGACTTCCCCAACATCGGGAACAATCTTCCTGCATCTAGCCTGTCCAATCCCTTTAGAATTTTATACGTTTCAATCAGATCCCCCCTCAATCTTCTAAATTCCAACGAGTACAAGCCCAGTTCATCCAGTCTTTCTTCATATGAAAGTCCTGCCATTCCAGGAATCAATCTGGTGAACCTTCTTTGTACTCCCTCTATGGCAAGGATGTCTTTCCTCAGATTAGGGGACCAAAACTGCACACAATACTCCAGGTGTGGTCTCACCAAGGCCTTGTACAACTGCAGTCGTACCTCCCTGCTCCTGTACTCGAATCCTCTCGCTATAAATGTCAGCATACCATTCGCCTTTTTCACCGCCTGCTGTACCTGCATGCCCACTTTCAATGACTGGTGTATAATGACACCCAGGTCTCGTTGCACCTCCCCTTTTCCTAATCGGCCACCATTCAGATAATAATCTGTTTTCCTATTTTTGCCACCAAAGTGGATAACTTCACATTTATCCACATTAAATTGCATCTGTCATGAATTTGCCCACTCACCCAACCTATCCAAGTCACCCTGCATCCTCTTAGCATCCTCCTCACAGCTAACACTGCCACCCAGCTTCGTGTCATCCACAAACTTGGAGATGCTGCATTTAATTCCCTCATCCAAGTCATTAATATATATTGTAAACAACTGGGGTCCCAGCACTGAGCCTTGTGGTACCCCACTAGTCACCGCCTGCCATTCTGAAAAGGTCCCGTTTACTCCCACCCTTTGCTTCCTGTCTGCTAACCAATTCTCCACCCACACCAATACCTTACCCCCAATACCATGTGCTTTAAGTTTGCACACTAATCTCCTGTGTGGGACCTTGTCAAAAGCCTTTTGAAAATCCAAATATACCACATCCACTGGTTCTCCCCTATCCACTCTACAAGTTACATCCTCAAAAAATTCTATGAGATTCATCAGACATGATTTTCCTTTCACAAATCCATGCTGACTTTGTCCGATGATTTCACCGCTTTCCAAATGTGCTGTTATCACATCTTTGATAACTGACTCCAGCAGTTTCCCCACCACCGACGTTAGGCTAACCGGACTATAATTATGATATAATGAAACTGCAATAAACTGTAAAGGTAAATACTTTAATGATGAAGCAAGTTGTAATATATTTATAAAGGATTCAAGCGGAGATGGCAACAGCATAATTAATAAGGTAGAAGAGGAAAATTAGAGAAGAAAATCAACTTTCAAGAAGTATTTTGCGTTTACCTTGGTTCCTAAATTCAATGCCACAGGCAAGCATTCAGAAGAACAAAGGGCAGTGATGCACAAGCAAAAGGAGGCAAAGGTGCTCATGCACAGAACATTCACTGTCTGTGTGGCAGCAGAGAATACAGCTGATATTATAAAATTAGTTACATTTTAGCCTGGCCCCGTATGAAATGTATTAAATCAGTATGAGTAATCAAATGGCAAAGGAAGCAATCAGTGACTATTTTGTGAATTTAGCAAGCCTAGCAGGGCATTGCAATTTTAAAATGTTTTGGACACTGATTTGTAGGACAGATTAATGTTCAGATTAGCTGACAAGTGAGCTCAGACCGAAGCTTTTAGTAGTTCAGATTTTTCGTTAGGGGCGTACAACAGCATAGTGGTTAGCGTAACACCATTACAGTGACAGCAACCTGGGGTCAACTCCACCACTGTCTGTAATGAGTTTGGAAATTCTCCCTTACTGTGCTTATTTCATCAGGGTACTCTGGTTTCCTCCTACATAACACCAGAAGACATAGCAGCAGAATTAGACCATTCGGCCAGTCGAGTCTGCACCACCATTCCATCATGGCTGATTTATGATCCCCCTCAACCCCATTCTCCTGGCTTCTCCCTGTAATCTTTGACAACCTTACTAATGAAGAACCCATCAACCTCTGCTTTAACTACATGCAATGACCTGATCTTCACAACTATCTGTGGCAAAAAATTCCTTAGGTTCTCCACCCTCTAGCTAAACAAATTCCTCCCCGTCTCTCTTCTAAATGGACACCCTTCTATTCTGAGATGGTGACTTCTGGTTGTGGACTCCCCACTATTGGGAAACATACTCTCCACATCCACTCTATCTAGGCCTTTCAATATTCGGCAGGTTTTAATGAGATCCCTGACCCCACCCTCATTCTTTTAAACTCCAGGTAGAATCCAACCATAATTTAAAAAGTTTGTTTTGAAAGGGGCAAGGCTGGGTGATGCAGAGTATTTTCAGATTTTGGTTTATAAGATATAATAGCCACACTTCAGAGAGATGAGGCCATAAACAAAGTTAAGGAGAGTGGTGCATAAATTAGGAAGCAACGATTTCTGGATTGTTTAGGATTTATTACTGACAATGAGGCAATTGAGCTTTATTGATCATTGTAGCTATCCCTCTCCTTCTGTTTGTCACCTGTAGCCAGGGCTCCAAAACTACATTAAAAAAACTATGTGTACCTTTGAAAAGGCGGAGCTGAGTGATAATGGTGCTAAACAGAGACACCTTTGCTTGTATCTTCGGAAGCAGCTTTATTTCTATCTTTGATATTGCTTCTTTTCCCTTCCAAGGTTCTTTTGAAGACCCAGACCTGGAATTACACTCTGACTTCCGTTCTTTGGGGGAATGGGACCCACTTTCCGATATGCCAAGGGTGCGGCCTAGAAGACCAGCGTGCTTCCAGGGTGCTAGATTTTCATGGCTCTGGAGGCAGGCTGATTCAAGGCTGGTGCTGCTGCTGCCGCCAACTGATATGTCATGGGAGAACAAGGAAGACTGGAATCAGAATCAGATTTATTATCACCAGCATGCGACGTGAAATTTGTTAACTTAGTAGCAGCAGTTCAATGCAGTACATAATCTAGCAGAGAGAGAGTAAAAAGTAATAAGTAATATAAAACATAATAAATAAACAAGAAAATCAATTACGTATATTGAATAGATTTTTTTTAATGTGCAAAAACAGAAATACTGTATATTAAAAAAAAGTGAGGTAGTGTCCAAAGCTTCAATGTCCATTTAGGAATCGGATGGGCAGAGGGGAAGAAGCTGTTCCTGAATCGCTGAGTGTGTGTCTTCAGGCTTCTGTAACTCCTACCTGATGGTAACAATGAGAAAAGGGCACGGCCTGAGTGCTGGAGGTCTTTAATAATGGATGCTGCCTTTCTGAGACACCGTTCCCTAAAGATGTCCTGCGTACTTTGTAGGCTAGTGCCCAAGATGGAGCTGACTAGATTTACAACCTTCCGAGGCTTCTTTCGGTCCTGTGCAGTGGCCCCTCCATACCAGACAGTGATGCAGCCTGTCAGAATGCTCTCCATGGTACAACTATAGAAGTTTTAGAGTGTATTTGTTGACATGCCAAATCTCTTCAATCTCTTAATAAAGTATAGCCACTGTCTTGTCTTCTTTATGTTGGGACCAGATTAGATCCTCAGAGATCTTGACACCCAGGAACTTGAAGCTCCTCACTGTCTCCACTTCTGATCCCTCTCTGAGGATTGGTATGTGTTCCTTCATCTTACCCTTCCTGAAGTCCACAATCAGTTCTTTCATCTTACTGACGTTGAGTGCCAGGTTGTTGCTGTGGCACCACTCCACTAGTTGGCATATCTCAGTCCTGTACACCCTCTTGCCACCACCTGAGATTCTACCAACAATGGTTGTATCATCAGCAAAATTGTAGATGGTATTTGAGCTATGCCTAGCTACACAGTCACGTGTATACAGAGAGTAGAGCAGTGGGCTAAGCACACACACCTGAAGTGCTCCAGTGTTGATCGTCAGTGAGGAGGAGATGTTATCACCAATCCACACAGACTGTGGTCTTCTGGTTAGGAAGTCAAGGATCCAATTGCAGAAGGAGGTACAGAGGCCCTGGTTCTACAACTTCTCAATCAGGATTGTGGGAATGATGGTATTAAATGCTGAGCTATAGTCGATGAACAGTATCCTGACGTTGACTAGGTCGTCTAAAGCCATGTGGAGAGCCATTGAGATTGCATATGCCATTGACCTATTGTGGCTGCTGGCTGTGTTCCCAGAGGCACGGAGCTCGGAAAAAGTGACACCACAGACTTCTAACGCCATAAATCAGCGAGTTGTTTTGTTATGTCTCCCCTCTCGCTGTGAAACAGGGACACCTCTTTTTCCCTTATTAGGAAGAGGGAGAGCCTGTGGTATGTCCAATATCGGGTGAACAAGTCATCTTCAGGGTACTGCAAGTCTGTGTCTTTATTGATGCTTTCTGCATGCTTGAGTGCTTGGTGGGGGGTGCTGATGTTTTTTTGTGGTGGGGGAGGGAGGGTTGTTGCTTTGCTGCTGCATGTGTGTGGGAGGGAAAAGCTTGGGGGGGTGCTTTGGTGTTCTAACATTTAACTGTCATTCACCCTTTAAGGCACGCCTCTGTTTTCGTGGATGTTTGTGAAGAAAAAGAATTTCAGGATGTATATTGTATACATTTCTCTGACATTAAATGTACCTATTGAAAGCACTTTCCCCCTTGTGTTTGTCCGCAGATAAAAATCAAGGCATCTCTCAGAGAGACAGACTGCCTTAATGTGGTGTTGGTGAAGTCTAGTTTTCTGTCCCATTAGACATTCCATAGAGGACAAACCACACATGCAGTGCTGGCAGTGTAGCTGTCTCATAATGAGCTGCAATAATGTTCACTTTGTCCAATTACCTAGGTGACCGAGTGAGGCCTATTATCCATAAGCCTACTTTTAAGGGTGAAATCAAATTGCTGAACTTGATCTCTGCAATAGATCTCTGAAGGCTATCTTTTTAGAATCTGAAATATCTTATTATCAGTTAAGTAATATTTGCCTAAAGATGAATAATCTTCTCCATTGTACATTTGTCTTTGAATTACTTCCATACCTCTTCCCCCACTGCCACGACTCAATTGTATAAAGCTTTCATCCAAAGGACCTGTAACAAATGAGAAAGCTTCAAATGGAAGCCCCATTTACTGATGCTACCATCTCCGCACTACAAGGCTTTTCCTCCTTAAGGATTAGTTAGTATGGAAGCTGATCATCACACCAGGCCAGGTTGCACACACAGCCGGAATGACAACAATTAGGAATTAGGATAAAACTTAAGAAAGTTTTCCAATAATTGATTCTTTTATCTGAAGTTGCCTGCAAAACTTTATCCAAAGGCTATTCAAACATTCAGCTTCACAATGAAACAGTTATATAAAACAGAACTGTGCACCATGTCATGACAATACCGCCAGACTAACTAATCCCACCAGTCTGCACGTAGCCTATATCCGTCCATCCTTGCCTGTTCCTACGTCTGTCTAAATGTCTCCCAAATTTATTTATCCTCTCTGCTTCTACCACCATCCCTGTGTAAATGTTTTCCAGGCACCTACCATTCACAATGTTAAAAAAAAGCCTCACCAATCTCCTTTAAACATTACCCTTCTGACTTTAACCCTACAACCCTACTGTATGTGCCCTCCAGTATTCGATGTTTCTACGCATGGAAAAAGACACGATTCATTGCTCCCGTAACTTTATATACTTTCCTCACATTGCCCCTCAGTTCCCATCACTCCAGAGGAAACAGTCCAAGTTTGTCCAGCCTGTTTTTATAGCTACTGCACTCCAAACTAGGCCATATCCTAGTGAACTTGTTCAACACTCCATATCCTTCTTGTAATGCAGCAACCAGAAATGCACACAGTACTCCAAATACTCGCTAAGCAAAGTTTAATATGGCGGAAATATAACTTGCCAACATTTATATTCAATGCCCTATGCAAAGAAGGCAAGTACGCTGTAAGCATTCTTTATCTCCTTATCTTTTTGTGTTGCCCCTTTCAGGGAGCAATGGACATGCAACCCAGAATCCCACTCAACATCAGTGTGCCTATGGGTACTGCCATTTACTGAATACCTTCCTCTTGCATTTGACCTTCCAAAGTTTATTCCCTCATACTGGCCCAGAATACATTCCAGCTGTCATTTCTCTGCCCACGTTTCACAGTGAAACGTATGCTCTGACAATATACTTTGTTATTCACAACTCCATCAATGTTTGCGTCATCTGCAAACCTACTAATGATTTATAAAACCACTCACATTTTCATGCAAATTACTTGTATATTACAAGCAACAGATGATGTGGAACACCACCAATCATAGACCTCTTGTCAGAAAAAGACTGTCAACCACTTCTCTCTATCATCTGTGATCAAGCTAATTTTGGATCCCATTTACCATGGTCACATGTGACTTAATTTTCTGGTCTAATCTACCAAGGGTGACCTTGTCAAGTCCTGAACTAAAATTCATGTAAACAATATATACAGTATTAGAGAGTATTCAGGGTTAAGAGAATATAGCAGATATTAATTCAAACAAGAACCAGTCTTCAGTTCTTAATATAAATTGTAAATTGCAAGCAGTAAATTGAAGTTCAGAACACACATTTGTAAATAAACATTAGTGCCTCTGAAGCCCAGGCAGGCCCCAAACCAAGAAATACAATTTGCAAAACAGCACCCATGAGATGTTTGCATATGCACCAGTCAGACACAATGGGGTTATGTTAATTGGCCTGCATCAAACCAATCAAACTATGGGCGTAAGTAATCTGCACCATTGTATACCAGACTGATACTATCACATAGCACATCAAATAGCTGATCTGTTGTGCACCCAGAGAGTCATCCTTCAGACCCTCTGTTGGTCAGGGTCAGCAATGTCATATGATGCACAAGCTAGGGTAGTAGGACATGGAGAGCAAGTTGTCACCCATGCAGTAGGTTGCCTCTCTACACATAGCTGATGGATCCAAAGAAATGGCAGAGACCAATACAGAGATGTCGATGTCACAAGAGTTTCCAGTCAGTATTGAACTCAACGCTGGGATGCCGTAGGAACTCCAGCTTTGGATTTTCCTCAGGACTCACTCCCAAAGCCTTGCCCATAAGTAGGTATAGCTGCAAGGCAGCAGAGTTTTGAGATCAGAGTTGTCCTTCTTCAAAATGAGCTGCCAACCATGGAGAACGAGTCCCATCTACCCGAAAGAACTGGTTTTAAGGTGCCAGTAACTGGCCTTTAATCCTTCTGTTAATAGAATCAGTTCCACCAGCCTTAGTAGCTAAGCCACACCTGAAGGCCAGGAGCTAGACTTGGTTGTCAGAGGGACGCCATTGGGAGCATTTAATAGGTAGTGGGAGCTTATTCCCACTACCTCCCCTAGCTATGATAGCCTTAAGAAACCAACCTTAACAACATTAATTTTGGGTGTCTGGGATCCCTGTGGCCAGAAGCTTTTTGACTATTTGTGTTAATTTTTTTTGTTTCAGCAAAGGTGTTTGAATATTCAGAGCTGTCAAACATTATCAACCCAATGAAATCAATGTGCATTAATGAAATTCAAAATTTTTGAGACAGGATCTTCCCTGCACAGAGCCATGCTGGCTCATCCTCATATGTCCACACTCTTCCAAATGAGTGGTGAGTTGGAAATCATCAGGTAGCACAGGGGCAAGGAGGTGAACAGTGAATAAATAAACAATTTAATTGAAGGAGGTACATTCATGTGTATGAAGATCAAAATCTGAGTCAGAGTCTGAATCATTTTGATCATATTTACCTATACTGTCTGGGCAGGCATCTAACAGAAGCAAGTAGTCCAATATTGGAAAAACCACTTGAATCTTGATATGAAAGTTAGTCAGGTTCTATATTAAATTGACAATTAATTTTACTGGATAACTGCACAGATCACGGTGGAGAAAATGCAGATAGTTGGTCATCTCATTATGAATTGCTTTATAGATTGAAATAAATATTTATAATTTTGAACAAGAAACAAAGATCAGCACTTTGGAAATATAATTTTTAAATCTTTTTCAACTTTGACTTGGATTTCTTCCTGGATGTTCTCAAAACTTTACTCATAACTGATTTTACTGAGTGGGCTGGAGAAAAAAAAATCAAGTAACCATTTATCTTTTTCTCTAAGTATAGAAACATAGAAACATAGAAAATAGGTGCAGGAGTAGGCCATTCGGCCCTTCGAGCCTGCACCGCCATTTATTATGATCATGGCTAATCATCCAACTCAGAACCCCGCCCCAGCCTTCCCTCCATACCCCCTGACCCCCGTAGCCACAAGGGCCATATCTAACTCCCTCTTAAACATAGCCAATGAACTGGCCTCAACTGTTTCCTGTGGCAGAGAATTCCACAGATTCACCACTCTCTGTGTGAAGAAGTTTTTCCTAATCTCGGTCCTAAAAGGCTTCCCCTTTATCCTCAAACTGTGGCCCCTCGTTCTGGACTTCCCCAACATCGGAAACAATCTTCCTGCATCTAGCCTGTCCAATCCCTTTAGGATTTTATACGTTTCAATCAGATCCCCCCTCAATCTTCTAAATTCCAACGAGTACAAGCCCAGTTCATCCAGTCTTTCTTCATATGAAAGTCCTGCCATTCCAGGAATCAATCTGGTGAACCTTCTTTGTACTCCCTCTATGGCAAGGATGTCTTTCCTCAGATTAGGGGACCAAAACTGCACACAATACTCCAGGTGTGGTCTCACCAAGGCCTTGTACAACTGCAGTAGTACCTCCCTGCTCCTGTACTCGAATCCTCTCGCTATAAATGCCAGCAATTTTGAAAAATTATCACTAATGCATCCACTATTTCTTGGGCTACTTCCTTAAGCACTCTACGATGCAGACCATCTGGCCCTGGGGATTTATCTGCCTTCAATCCCTTCAATTTACCTAACACCACTTCCCTACTAACATGTATTTCGCTCAGTTCCTCCATCTCACCAGACCCTCTGTCCCCTACTATTTCTGGAAGATTATTTATGTCCTCCTTAGTGAAGACAGAACCAAAGTAATTATTCAATTGGTCTGCCATGTCCTTGCTCCCCATAATCAATTCACCTGTTTTTGTCTGCAGGGGACCTACATTTGTCTTTACCAGTCTTTTCCTTTTTACATATCTATAAAAGCTTTTACAGTCCGTTTTTATGTTCCCTGCCAGTTTTCTCTCATAATCTTTTTTCCCCTGCCTAATTAAGCCGTTTGTCCTCCTCTGCTGAACTCTGAATTTCTCCCAGTCCTCAGGTGAGCCACTTTCTCTGGCTAATTTGTATGCTTCTTCTTTGGAATTGATACTATCCCTAATTTCTCTTGTCAGCCATGGGTGCACTACCTTCCTTGATTTATTCTTTTGACAAACTGGGATGAACAATTGTTGTAGTTCATCCATGCAACCTTTAAATGCTTGCCATTGCATATCCACCGTCAATCCTTTAAGTGTCGTTTGCCAGTCTATCTTAGCTAATTCACGTCTCATACCTTCAAAGTTACCCCTCTTTAAGTTCAGAACCTTTGTTTCTGAATTAACTATGTCACCCTCCATCTTAATGAAGAATTCCACCATATTATGGTCACTCTTACCCAAGGGGCCTCTCACGACAAGATCGCTAATTAACCCTTCCTCATTGCTCAAAACCCAGTCCAGAATAGCCTGCTCTCTAGTTGGTTCCTCGACATGTTGGTTTAAAAAACCATCCCGCATACATTCCAAGAAATCCTCTTCCTCAGCTCCTTTACCAATTTGGTTCACCCAATCTACATGTAGATTGAAGTCACCCATTATAACTGCTGTTCCTTTATTGCACACATTTCTAATTTCCAGTTTAATACCATCTCCAACCTCACTACTACTGTTAGGTGGCCTGTACACAACTCCCACCAGCGTCTTCTGCCCCTTAGTGTTACGCAGCTTTACCCATATCGATTCCACATCTTCCCGGCTTATGTCCTTCCTTTCTATTGCGTTAATCTCTTCTTTAACCAGCAACGCCACCCCACCTCCCCTTCCTTCATGTCTATCCCTCCTGAATATTGAATATCCCTGAATGTTGAGCTCCCATCCCTGGTCACCCTGGAGCCATGTCTCTGTGATCCCAACTATATCATAATCATTAATAACAATCTGCACTTTCAATTCATCCACCTTATTACGAATGCTCCTTGCATTGACACACAATGCAGTTTGAGTTTGTACTCAATCACAGAAAATCCATTTGTTCTACCATCTCGACCCCATCTCCATGCAACCTGACATTCCTGTTTTCTATTTCTGGTTAGAAAAGTGATCCAAGATGTCAATTCACTTTGTCTGACTCTGCATCCACAGATGCTGCTTGACTGTGGAGTGCTCTCAGTATTCTCTGCCTTTGAGCTGTCGTTCTGGAAAAGTAGAATTGAAACTGAATGAAGCTTCTCCTGAAATTAGACAGTGGTAGCAAGGCCACTATCAGATATAAATATAATAGAAAATATCTGGTTAATATTTTTTTAGGATCATAGTGCAAGATTCTTAATTATGTAAAAAAACTCATCTAGCTCTAAGCTAGTTGGTAAGTCACACCTGGATAGGATAGCGTATGCACTTTTGGCCTCTGTACCTGTATTAAAGTTATATGTTTAATCATTAAGTTGCTTTTTGGAATATGGGATCTTTACAGTGAATAGGATCAGCTGTCATTCACCGGAGTTTAGAGAATTACAGGTGACACTGTTGAAATGTTTCAATTTCTAAAGGGCTTTGACTGAACAAGAGAAAACCTGCAGATGCTGGAGGTCCGAGCAACACACACAAAATGCTGGAGGAACTCAGCAGGCCTGGCAGCATCTATGGAAAGAAGTACAGTCGATGTTTCGAGTCAAGACCCTTCAGCAGGACTGGAGAAACAAAAGATGAGGAGTAGATTTAAAAGGTTGGGAGGGTGGGCAGGGTGGGGGAAGAGAGAGAGAGAGAGATATAGATGGATGATAGGTGAAACCAGGAGAAGGAGGGATGAAGTAAAAAGCTGGGAAGTTAATTGGTGAAAGAGATACAGATCTGGAGAAGGAGGAGTCTGATAGGAGAAGACAGAAGGCCATGGAAGAAAGAAAAAGGAGGAGCAGCATGAGAAGGAAATGATGGGTGAGCAAGGAGATAAGACGAGAGAGAAAAAAGGGGATGGGGGATAGTGAAGGGGGGCATTACCAGAAGTTTGAGAAATGGATGTTCATGCCATTATGTTGGAGGCTGCCCAGACAGAATATAAGGTGTTATTCCTCCAACTTGAGTGTGGCCTCATCACGACAGAATGGGAATGGGAAGTGGAATTAAAATAGGTGGCTACTGGGAGACACCTCTTTTTCTGGTGGACGGAGTGTAGGTGCTCAGCAAAGTGGGTCTCCCAATCTACGTTGGGTCTCACCGATATGCAGGAGGCCACACTGGGAGCACTGGATACAGTATATGACCCCAACAGACTCACAGATGAAGTGTTGCCTCACCTGGAAGAACTTTTTGGGGCCCTGACTGGTAGTGAGGGAGGAAAAGCAGGGGCAGATGTAACACTGTCCTTCAGCCTGCATTGACTAAAAATGTTGATTTTATTCTAATCCTATGCAAATCCCATTTCTTAATTTTTTTTTCTTTCCTACTCAACCACTTATACACTAGGGGCAACTTACAAAGACTGTTCAACCTACCAACCCCAGGTCTTTGGAGTATGGGAAGAAACTGGAAGAATTCCATGCAACCACAGAGAGAAAATGCAAACTCCACACAGAGTGCATCAAAAATCAAAATTAAACATGGGTCGCAGGAGCTGTGAGGTAGCTTTTCTGCTACCTAAGCCCCTATGGTTGCTCTTGATGCCCAGAACCAAAGGCAATGTCTCTTGAAAAATGGTCATTCTTCTATGAATGAAAGAAAAGATTTTTCATATACAAGCTTTGCATTTCTGTATCTAGAGATGCTCAGTCATGGAGTAAAATTTCAGTGCTTCGGATATTTAACGTATCAAGGGAAATGGGGATCAAGAAAGAAAGTGGATTATGGTAGAGGATCGAACATAATCTAATTGAATGACAGAACTGCTCAAGGAGATGTATAACCATTTCCTGCTTCTGGTTCCTATGTTCAGAACTAATTCTGACAGATACTCAACTGCTGTTTAGGGGGAAAAAAAAACTATTCTCTCGCAGGACGCAATCATTAATGGAATAAGATCAAGCTATTTTTGAAGCATAGCAACAGAAAATAATTTGATTACAGTATTACAGATACAACTACAAACATCTAAATGAATTAGAAATTAATTAGAATTCATTGAAAAATTAACCTCTAAGAGTTTAAACATAAACAGAGACTGGAAGGATAATTTAAACTTAGACATTTCTGTAAGAATATTCATCAAACTGCTAATGTACGTTTTTCACTATCGTTCTAACGGAGACAGTCACCTATTTATTTCAAGTGGACTCTTCCTTCTAAATAGCACAGAAAGGAATCTGATGCAAAATAATGTAGAAATTTATCCTCTGATGTAGATGCAAAATGTTCTTTGTAATAACATGTGTAGAAAATTACATTTCAGAAATTCAGTTCACTACTAAAAATAATAAACCACACAATGGAAATGTAAATTACTTCTGGAGTCTGACAGGGTAGATGTGGAATTCATTTTCCTCTAGCTGGGATGATTAGTACCAGATCTACAATCTAAAAATAAATGTTTGGCCGTTCAAGGCTGATGTGAAGCAAGTGTCTTCATGCAGAAATTGAAAATCCTGAGGCTCCATTGCTGAGTATATTCAAGATAGATTGAAAGACAGGAAGACATTAAGGAAATGAATGCATGTGGGGTCATGCAGGCAAGTAACACTGAGGTAAGAGATTAGTCATTGAATGCTGAGTGCAGCCAGAGAGCCAAGTGCCCTACTCCTGCATCCATTTCCAATGTTTCTCTGTTCTAACCAAAGAACAATAGCAAACCTTCATACATATATGTTCCTACACTGATCCATTGTGTATATAACAGGCCATAAATTACAACAATGAGATTTTCGACCAACTTGTTTTGTATGTTCAATTGCTTCTAACTGCTCACAACTGGATCTCTGGGATGTGAGTATATAAATTCAAAAGAAGTTGACAGGCACAAATTTAACCAGAAATCATACAGATTATCTTCAAACGTTGTCACTTAACCTCTCCACTGAGCCAACAATGCAGAAGTCAAGCTCTCCTAGTTGCTATCCATCAAACGATTCTATCAGCTAATGATGATTATAGGGCTTGAAACGTGTTGGCACATTTAATAATATGGTTTTGTGCAGATGAAAAATACATTAATAAGGTACTAGCCAATTATTTACATATTGCTAAGTAAGTCCATGCCAATTGTAATAAGAATGGACATTTTGTGCAAGACCTTTTTATCCAAGTATTACACTCCTGGCAATTAGCTCACCCAATTAATTTTAATAGCAGAAAAATAATTTCTGGTAAGGTTTCAAGCACATTCATCTGAATTAGTACCATAAGACCATAAGACATTGGAGCAGGATTAAACCATTCAGCCCATCTAATATGGTCTGCCATTCAACCATGGCTGATTTATTATCCCTCTCAATCCCATTCTTCTGCCTTCTCCCCATAACCTTTGATGCCCTTACTGATAAAGAACCTATAAACCTGCTAAATATACCCAATGACTTGGTCTCAACTGCTGTCTGTAGCAATGAATTTCACTGATTCATCACACTCCGACTAAAGAAATTCTTCCTCATCCTTATTGTAAAGGAATGTCCATCTATTGTGAGGCTGTAGTCTCTCTGGTCCTAGACCCACCCACTGTAGGAAACATCCTCTCCACGTCCACTCTACCTAGGCCTTTCAATATTTTGATAGGTTTCAATGACATACCCCTCATTCTTATAAACTCCAATGATTACAGGCCCAGACCCATCAAACACTCTTCATATGTTCACCTTTCATTCCCGGGATCATTCTCATGAACCTTCTCTAGACCCTCTTCAATGCCAGCACATCCTTTCCTAGATATGGGACCCAAAATTGCTAACAATACTCCAAATGTGGGCTGACCAATGACTCAACATTATGTTCTTGCCCTCTCAAAATGAATGCTAACATTGCATTTGCTTTCCTTACCACCAACTCAACCTGCAAGTTAATCTTTAGAAAATCCTGCACTAAGACTCTCAGTCCTTTTGCACCTCTAATTTCTGAATTTTCTCCCCATTTAGAAAATAGTCTTTGCCTTTATTCCTTTTACCAAAGTGCTTACCCATACACTTCCCACACTATATTCCATCTGCCATTTCCCCCCATTCTCCCAATCTGTCTAAGTCTTTCTGCAGGCTCTGCTTCCTCAACACTACCTGCCCCTCTATCCAGTTTCATATCGTCGGCAAACTTGGCCACAAAGCTATCCATTCTGTCATCCAAATTATTGACACACAACATGAAAATATTCCCAACCTTGACCCTTGCCAAACACTACTAGTCACTAGCAGCCAACCATAAAATGTCCCCTTTACTCCCACACTTTGCCTTTAGCCAGTTAGCCAATCTTCTACCCATGCTAGTATCTTTCCTGTAATACCATGGTCTCTTATCTTGTTCAGAGTCTCATGTGTGGAACCTAGTCGAAGGCTTTCTGAAAATCCAAGTAAACAACATCTATTCAATCTCTTTTGTCTATCCTGCCTGTTATATAAGACCATAAGGCTATAAGATAAACGAGCAGAATTAGGCCTTTTGGCTCATAGATTCTGCTCTGTAATTTCATTATGGCTGATCCAATTTTCCTCTCAGCCCCAACCTCCTGCCTTCTTCCTGTCTTCCTTTATGCCCTGTCCAATCAAGAAGCTATCAAGCTCTGCTTAAACATACCCAGTGACTTGGCCTCCACAAAGAATGTCTTCAAAGAATTCCAACAGATATGTCAGGCAAGATTTCCCCTTCAGGAAATCATGCTGTTTTTGGCCTGTTTTATCATTTGCCCCCAGTTTCAAGAAACTTCTAAAGAACTCCAATGTTTTCTCAAATACTGAGGTCAGGCTAACTGGCCTATAATTTGCTGTCTATTGCTTCCCCTCCTTCTCAAAGATTGGACAAAATACGGGCATTGTTCTGTCATAATAACATCATATTGTGGGCTTTGAGCTTTCAGAATTAATTTTTAAAGGTTCATAAACAATGCCGATGTTTTGTTCTCTCCAAAACAAATCTCAAGAGGACAGACTTGAGCTTGAATCGCTATCACCACATACAGAACTGCTTGGTCAAAAATGCCAGAACAAGCGATAATTCAAGAATTCAAGAGTGTTTATTGTCATTTCAAGACAAAGGACAACAAAATAAAATTACTCCGGATTTGATTTAGCATAAAAACACAATGAATTTCAAAGTTCAAAGAAAATTTTATTATCAAAGAACATACATGTCACCATATACAGCCCTGAGATTCGCTGTCTTATGGGCATACCCAACAAATCTATAGAACAATAACAATAACAGAATCAAGACTGTCCAACTAGGGTATTGAACCACAGTGCAGAAGACAACAAACTGTGTAAATGCAAATATAAATAAATAACAATAAATAATGAGAACATAAGGTGAAGCGCCCTTGAAAGTGAATTCATTATTTATGGGAACATTTCAATGATGGGGCAAGAGAATTTGAGTGAAGTTATCCCCATTGATTCAAGAGCCTGATGGTTGAGTAACTGGTCTTAAACCTGGTGGTGTGAGCCTGAGGCTCTTGTATCTTCCAGCTGATGGCAGGAGGAAGAAACCAGCATGGCAGTGTGGTGGCGATTTCTAATGATGGATGCTGCTTTCCTACGACAGTGTTTCATGTAGATGTGCCCAATGGTTGGGAGGGCTGTACCTGTGATGTACTGGGCTGAATCCATTGCTTTTTGTAGTATTTTCCATTCAAGGGCATTGGTGTTTCCATACCAGGCTGTGATGCAGCCAGTCAATATACTCTCCACCACACATCTGTAGAAGTTTGTCAGATTTTTAGATGTTACGCCAAATCTTTGCAAATTCCTAAATTCTTCAATATTGCACTTATGTGCTGAGCCCAGGATAAGTCATCTAAAATAGTAACATCCAGGAATTTAAAGCTGCTAACCCTCTGCACCTCTGATGATGACTAACTCATGAATCTCTGGTTTTCTTCTCCTGAAATCTACAATCAGCTCCTTGGTCTTGCTGTCATTGAGTGAGAGGTTGTTGTTATGGCACCACTCAGCCAGATTTTCATTCTCCCTCCTAGATGCTGATTCATCCCCACCTTTGATTCAGTCCATGACAGTGATGTCATCATCAAACATGAATATGGCATTGAAACTGTGCTTAGCTACACAGTTTAAAGTGTAAAGCAAGTAGAGAGGGGGCTAAGCACACAGCCCCGAAGTGCATCTGTGCTGATGGAGATCATGGAGGAGATGTTGCCAATCCAAAATGACTATGGTCTACAAATGAGGAAATCCAGGATCCAATTGCACAAGGAGGTATTGAGGCCAAGGTCTTGGAACTTAGTTTTGAGGGGATGATGGTATTGAATGCTGAGCTGTGGTCGATAAATAGCATCCTGATTTATGCATCTTTGCTTTCCAGATGTTCCAGGGTTGAATGAAGAGCCAATGAGATGGCATCTGCTGTGGACCTGTTACTCTGTTAGACAAATTGAGCAAATCCAAGCCATCTCTCAGGCAGGAGCCAGTATGTTTCATCACCAGCTTCTCAAAACCCTTCATCGCTGTGGATGTAAGTGCAACTGGGCGATAGTCAGCAGGGCAGGTCACCATGCTCTTCTTGGGCACCGGTATAACTGAAGGCTGCTTGAAGCAGATGGGTACCTTGCACTGCTGAGGTGAGAGGTTAAAGACCTCAATGAACAGACCAGCCCATTGATCAGCACAGGTCTTTAGCATGTGGCCAGGTACCCCGTCCGGTCCAGATGCTTTTCGTGGGTACATCCTCTGAAGGCAGCTCACATATTGTCTTCAGAGACTGAAATCATAAGATCATCGGGAATGTGGGAATTCACAATGGTTCCTCCATGTTCTGATGGTCAAAGCAAGCATAGAAGGTTTTGATCTCATCTGAAAGTAAAGGCCTGCTGTCTCCCATGTCAATAGACAATAGACAATAGATAATAGGTGCAGAAGTAGACCATTCGGCCCTTTGAGCCTGCACCACCATTCTGAGATCATGGCTGATCATTTACTATCAATACCTGGTTCCTGCCTTGTCCCCATAACCCTTGATTCCCCTATCCATAAGATACCTATCTAGCTCCTCCTTGAAAGCATCCAGAGAATTGGCCTCCACTGCCTTCTGAGGCAGCGCGTTCCACACCTCCACAACTCTCTGGGAGAAGAAGTTCCTCCTCAACTCTGTCCTAAATGACCTACCCCTTATTCTTAAACCATGCCCTCTGGTACTGGACTCTCCCAGCATCTGGAACATATTTCCTGCCTCTATCTTGTCCAATCCCTTAATAATTTTATATGTCTCAATCAGATCCCCCCTCAATCTCCTTAATTCCAGCGTGTACAAGCCCAGTCTCTCTAACCTCTCTGCACAAGACAGTCCGGACATCCCAGGAATTAACCTAGTGAACCTATGCTGCACCTCCTCCACAGCCAGGATGTCCTTCCTTAACCCTGGAGACCAAAACTGCACACAATACTCCAGGTGTGGTCTCACCAGGGCCCTGTACAAATGCAAAAGGATTTCCTTGCTCTTGTACTCAATTCCCTTTGTAATAAAGGCCAACATTCCATTAGCCTTCTTCACTGCCTGCTGCACTTGCTCATTCACCTTCAGAGACTGATGAACAAGTACTCCTAGATCTCTTTGTATTTCTCCCTTACCTAACTCCACACCGTTCAGATAATAACCTGCCTTCCTGTTCTTGCTCCCAAAATGAATAACCTCACACGTATTCACATTAAATGCCATCTGCCAAGTTTCTGCCCACTCACCCAACCTATCCAAGTCACCTTGAATTCTCCTAACATCCTCATCACATGTCACACTGCCACCCAGCTTAGTATCATCAGCAAACTTGCTGATGTTATTCACAATGTCTTCCTCTAAATCATTGATGTAAATCGTAAACAGCTGTGGTCCCAATACCGAGCCCTGTGGCACCCCACTAGTCACCACCTGCCATTCCGAGAAACACCCATTCACTGCTACCCTTTGCTTTCTATCTGCCAACCAGTTTTCTATCCATGTCAATATCCTCCCCCCCAATGCCATGAGCTCTGATTTTACCCACCAATCTCCTATGTGGTACCTTATCAAATGCCTTCTGAAAGTCAAGGTACACCACATCCACTGGATCTCCTGTGTCTAACTTCCTGGTTACATCCTCGAAAAACTCCAATAGATTAGTCAAGCATGATTTGCGCTTGGTAAATCCATGCTGGCTCGACCCAATCCTATCTCTGCTATCAAGATATGCCGCTATTTCATCTTTAATAATGGACTCTAGCATCTTCCCCACTAATGATGTTAGGCTAACAGGGCGATATTTCTCTGTTTTCTCCCTCCCTCCTTTCTTAAAAAGTGGGAAAACATTAGCTGTTCGCCAATCCTCAGGAACTGATCTTGAATCTAAGGAACATTGGAAAATGATCACCAATGCATCCGCAATTTCCAGAGCCACCTCCTTTAAGCAACACACATCAAAGTTGCTGGTGAATGCAGCAGGCCAGGCAGCATCTCTAGGAAGAGGTACAGTCGACGTTTCAGGCTGAGACCCTTCGTCAGGAGTAACTGAAGGAAGAGTTATTAAGAGATTTGAAAGTGGGAGGGGGAGGGGGAGATCCAAAATGATAGGAGAAGACAGGAGGGGGAGGGATGGAGCCAAGAGCTGGACAGGTGATTGGCAAAAGGGATATGAGAGGATCATGGGACAGGAGGTCCAGGGAGAAAGACAAAGAGGGGGGGAACACAGAGGATGGGCAAGGGGTATAGTCAGAGGGACAGAGGGAGAAAAAGGAGAGTGAGAGAAAGTATGTGTGTATAAAAATAAATAACGGATGGGGTACGAGGGGGAGGTGGGGCATTAGCGGAAGTTAGAGAAGTCGACGTTCATGCCATCAGGTTGGAGGCTACCCAGATGGAATATAAGGTGTTGTTCCTCCAACCTGAGTGTGGCTTCATCTTTACAGTAGAGGAGGCCGTGGATAGACATGTCAGAATGGGAATGGGATGTGGAATTGAAATGTGTGGCCATTGGGAGATCCTGCTTTCTCTGGCGGACAGAGTGTAGGTGTTCAGCAAAGCGGTCTCCCAGTCTGCGTCGGGTCTCACCAATATACAGAAGGCCACATCGAGAGAACCGGACGCAGTATATCACCCCAGTTGACTCACAGGTGAAGTGTCGCCTCACCTGGAAGGACTGTCTGGGGCCCTGAATGGTGATAAGGGAGGAAGTGTAAGGGCATGTGTAGCACTTGTTTCGCTTACAAGGATAAGTGCCAGGAGGGAGATCAGTGGGGAGGGATGGGGGGGACGAATGGACAAGGGAGTCGCATAGGGAGCGATCCCTGCGGAAAGCAGAGAGAGGGTGGGAGGGAAAGATGTGCATAGTGGTGGGATCCTGTTGGAGGTGGCAGAAGTTACGGAGAATAATATGTTGGATCCGGAGGCTGGTGGGGTGGTAGGTGAGGACCAGGGGAACCCTATTCCTAGTGGGGTGGCGGGAGGATGGAGTGAGAGCAGATGTACGTGAAATGGGGGAGATGCGTTTGAGAGCAGAGTTGATAGTGGAGGAAGGGAAGCCCCTTTCTTTAAAAAAGGAGGACATCTCCCTCGTCCTGGAATGAAAAGCCTCATCCTGAGAGCAGATGCGGCGGAGACGGAGGAATTGCGAGAAGGGGATGGCATTTTTGCAAGAAGCAGGGTGAGAAGAGGAATAGTCCAGATAGCTGTGAGAGTCAGTAGGCTTATAGTAGACATCAGTGGATAAGCTATCTCCAGAGACAGAGACAGAAAGATCTAGAAAGGGGAGGGAGGTGTCGGAAATGGACCAGGTAAACTTGAGGGCAGGGTGAAAGTTGGAGGCAAAGTTAATAAAGTCAACGAGCTCTGCATGTGTGCAGGAAGCAGCGTCAATGCAGTCGTCGATGTAGCGAAGGAAAAGTGGGGGACAGATACCAGAATAGGCACGGAACATAGATTGTTCCACAAAGCCAACAAAAAGACAGGCATAGCTAGGACCCATACGGGTTCCCATGGCTAAACCTTTAGTTTGGAGGAAGTGGGAGGAGCCAAAGGAGAAATTATTAAGAGTAAGGACTAATTCCGCTAGACGGAGCAGAGTGGTGGTAGAGGGGAACTGATTAGGTCAGGAATCCAGAAAGAAGCGGAGAGTTTTGAGACCTTCCTGATGGGGGATGGAAGTATACAGGGACTGGACATCCATGGTGAAAATAAAGCGGTGGGGACCAGAGAACTTAAAATCATTGAAAAGTTTAAGAGCGTGAGAAGTGTCATGAACATAGGTAGGAAGGGATTGAACAAGGGGGGATAAAACCGTGTCGAGGTATGCAGAAACGAGTACGGTGGGGCAGGAGCAAGCTGAGACAATAGGTCTGCCGGGACAGGCAGGTTTGTGGATCTTGGGTAGGAGGTAGAAACGGGAAGTGCGAGGTGTGGGAACTATAAGGTTGGTAGAAGTGGATGGGAGATCCCCTGAGCGGATAAAGTTGGTGATGGTGTGGGAGACAATGGCCTGGTGCTCCTTAGTGGGGTCACGATCGAGGGGTAAATAGGATGCAGACCGTCTGGACCTGGGGATTTGTTAGCCTTCAGTCCCATTAGTCTACTCATCACCGTTTCCTTCCTAATGTCAATCTGTTTCAGTTCCTCTGCTACCCTATGTCGCTTGATTTAACTTTGTAGGAGGTGATAGGCATTCAAGTCTTGCCACAGCTGTTGAACACCCTTCATTAATTCATGTTTGGGCCAGATTTTCCACTTGGCCCATGAGTTGGCTTTACAGAGATTGTACCCGGACCTCCTACAACTTTCTTGGTCTACAGACTTGAATGCCTCTGATCAGGCAGTTAATAAATTAAACAAACAAATAAGATAAAGAAAATAATAATAATAAAAACACATTAAATATAAAACAAACGTTTCTAATATACATAGATTGATTATATGTACAGACGGTGATGCTATGTAGACAGTGTCTGTAGATAAGGTGACTCTGACAGGAAATGATGAAGTAGTGATAGTGGGGTATGTTATGAGTGGAAGTGTTGATCAGCCTTACTGCTTGGGCAAAGTAACTGTTTTT
Source organism: Mobula hypostoma (assembly GCF_963921235.1). Taxonomy (NCBI): domain Eukaryota; kingdom Metazoa; phylum Chordata; class Chondrichthyes; order Myliobatiformes; family Myliobatidae; genus Mobula; species Mobula hypostoma. The sequence goes on along the minus strand of NC_086100.1, from coordinate 104,938,255 downwards.
GAGCCTGGTGTCTTGGTATGGATGCCACACATCTTCCTCCCTGACGGGAGAAGGACAAACAGTCCATGGGCAGGGTGGTTGGGTTTCTTCATGATGCCCTTTTTCTGGATCTTTCTGTATCTACCTTCTTGACAGTGGGTAGGCTGACACAGATATGGTTCCATTTTCACTAGATTTAAAAGGAGTTAAATGAAAACAGAGAAAGCTATCTGACAAATGGAGTGGCACTCATAGAAGGAAGCTGTTATAGAGGTATCAAAAAGAGTTATCAAAATAAGATTAAATGCTGTTAACACTCGGCAGACCAGATTGTAGCTCTGGAAAGAGAAACAGAGTTAATATTTCAGTTCTCCAATCTGACATACAGACAAGAGGTTCTGATCTGAACTGTTAACTCAGTTTGTTGTTCCTCAGAGGCTGTCTAATCTTCTGGTTGACTCCAGAATTGTCAGTTTTTATTTCAGCTGTAAACAAGGGCTTGAGAGTCTTCTATCTGTCTGTATGAGGGAGCCAAGCAGTGCAGGCAAATGCCCTCAGCAAAGGCAGCTAACAATGCTACTGAGGTCAAGTTTCTGAAAGTGAAAGTGACTGTACCTTTGACTTTGAAAATTGTGCGGGCTTCTTAATGTGAGAGAAAACAGCTTTGTAGAAGCCCTTGACTTGTCACCTACCTTTTGCAGTCACCAGCAGTAAGTTTCAGATAGGACTATAACATGGATTAACATAGTCTACAAACTCAAAAATACTGTTTGCCCTTATGGAGTGGCTACAGACTTCTTCTCTTGCACTTCTGAACACCTCTGCTGAGTACTGTGCCCTAGTTCAGATGGTAAGGTGCCATACAATACACATTGTCAAGTAGCAGTAGTAGGTTGTCACCAGTACATTAAAGTTAAAGACAAATCAATGAACACATATCAAAGTTGCTGGTGAACGCAGCAGGCCAGGCAGCATCTCTAGGAAGAGGTACAGACTATGTTTCGGGCCGAGACCCTTCGTCAGGACTAACTGAAGGAAGAGCTAGTAAGAGATTTGAAAGTGGGAGGGGGAGGGGGAGATCCAAAATGATAGGAGAAGACGGGAGGGGGAGGGATGGAGCCAAGAGCTGGACAGGTGATAGACAAAGGGGACATGAGAGGATCATGGGACAGGAGGCCCAGGGAGAAAGAAAAGGGGGAGGGGGAAAAGCCCAGAGGATGGGCAAGGGGTATAGTGAGAGGGGCTGAGGGAGAAAAAGGAGTGAGAGAGAGAAAGAATGTGTGTATATAAGTAAATAACGGATGGGGTACGAGGGAGAGGTGGGGCGTTAGCAGAAGTTAGAGAAGTCGATGTTCATGCCATCAGGTTGGAGGCTACCCAGACGGAATATAAGGTGTTGTTCCTCCAACCTGAGGGTGGCTTCATCTTTATAGTAGAGGAGGCCGTGGATAGACATATCAGAATGGGAATGGGATGTGGAATTAAAATGTGTGGCCACTAGGAGATCCTGCTTTCTGTGGCAGACAGAGCGTAGGTGTTCAGCAAAACGATCTCCCAGTCTGCATCGGGTCTCGTCAATATATAGAAGGCCACATCGAGAGCACCAGATGCAGTATATCACCCCAGCCGACTCACAGGTGAAGTGTTGCCTCACCTGGAAGGACTGTCTGGGGCCCTGAATGGTGGTAAGGGAGGAAGTGTAAGGGCATGTGTAGCACTTGTTCCGCTTACAAGGATGAGTGCCCAGGAGGGAGATCAGTGGGGAGGGATGGGGGGGACAAATGGACAAGGGAGTCGCGTAGGGAGCGATCCCTGCGGAAAGCAGAGAGAAGTGGGGAGGGAAAGATGTGCTTAGTGGTGGGATCCCATTGGAGGTGGCGGAAGTTACGGAGAATAATATGTTGGACCCGGAGGCTGGTGGGGTGGTAGGTGAGGACCAGGGGAACCCTATTCCTAGTGGGGTGGTGGGAGGATGGAGTGAGACTTCAGTTTTGTTGAGTATTGTTTCTTTTCACATCCCTGAAGATGCTAAAGTAGATAGAAAGGTTCAATGCATCCCATACCCACTCACTCATTGAGACTCCTTTGAAATTCCAATGCATTGCAAGGTTTTGAGTAACTCTTTCTAATCTTGATCAACACACACAAAATGCTGGAGGAACTCAGCAGGTCAGGAAGCATCTATGGAGAAGAGTAAACAGTTGATGTTTCAGGCTGAGACCCTTCCCCAGGACTGTAAAGGAAGGGGGATGATGCCAGAATAAAGAGGTGTGGAGAAGAGAAGGAGGATAGCTAGAAGATGATAGGTGAAGCTAGGCAGGTGAGAAAGGTAAAGGGCTGCAGAGAAAGGGATCAGATAGGAGAGAGGAGAAGACCATAAGAAAAAGGGATGAAGGAGGGACACCAGGGAAGGTGACAAGCAGTAAGAGGCCAGAGTGGAAAATAGAAGAAGAGGGAAGGATTTTTTACCAGAAGGAGAAAACAATATTCATGCCATCAGGTTGGAGGCTACCCAGACGTATAAGGTGTTTCTCCTCCACCCTGAAGGTGGCCTCATTGTGGCACGAGAGGAGGCCATGGACTGACATGTTGGAATGTGAATGGGAATTGGAATTAAAATGTTTGGCCGGCAGGAAGTTTGCATTAGGCAGTTGAAGCAACTGTGCTCAATGAAACACTCCCCCAATTTATGACAGGTCTCACCTGTATAGAGGAGGCCACAACAGCAGCACCAAGTACAATAGATGGCCATAGCAGATTCACATGTGAAGTGTTGCCTTATCTGGAAGGACATTTGGGCTCTGAATAGTTGTGAGGGAAGAAGTGAATGGGCAGGTGTAACACTTTGCCTACTTGCAGGGTAAGTGCTGGGAGGGAGATTAGTGAGGAGGGATAAATGAAGAATGGAATTATGAAGGGAGCAGTCCCTGTGGAAAGCGGAGGCGGGGGGAGGTAAAGATGGGTTTGGTGGTAGGGTCCCGTTCGAGATGGCAGAAGTTGCAGAGAGTGATGTGGAAACTCACGGGGTGGTAGGCAAGGACAAGGGGAACTCTATCACCTCTAAGGCAGCGGGAAGATGGAGTGAATGCAGACGTCTGGGAAATGGAAGAGATATGGGTGAGTGCAGCATCAATGTTGGAGGGAGCGAGCCCCCGTTCTGTGAAGAAGAAAGACATCTCTGATGTCCGGGAAAGGATAACCTCATCCTGGGAACAGATGTGGTGGAGATGAAGGAACTGAGAAAAGGAAGTAGCATTTTCACAGGAGATAGGATGGGAAGAGATGTAGTTGAGATAACTGTGGTAATCAGAAGGTTTATGGTCAACAGTTTGTTTCCAGAGATGGAGAGAAAGAAATTGAGAAAGGAGAGGAGAGGGAGATGTCACAAATGGCTAAGTGAGTTAAAGAACGGGGGGAAATTGGAGGCAAAGTTGACGAAATTGACAAGTTCAGCATGGGTGCATGAAGCAGCACCAATGCAGCCACCAAAGTAGCAGAAGAAGAGTTGGGGAGCGTCACCGGGGAAAGCTTGGACTGTTCTGTGTAGCCAATGAAAAGGCAGGCATGGCTGGGGCCCATGCTGGTGCCCATGGCTACCCCCTGAGTCTGGAGAAAGTGAGGGGAGCCGAAGGTGAAGAGTTGGAGTTGGTAGAAGGCGCCGTTGGTAAGGCGTGGGGAATTCTTGCCGAAGAAGTGGGCTTGGAGACAGAGGCAATATGGCAGGTATGGAGTTCACAGTGGTGCAATTGAAGGGGGACAAAGGTAAGGCTTTGCTGAGGAGAGAACATTCCACCTCAGCGACAGGAAGGTCGGTGGGAATGGTGAAGACACAGCAGGGATTAGAACTAGGATTGGCGGGGTATGAGAGTAGCAGGCATCAGAGGAGAGGGGAGGGTTAGGGCTTTCAGGGAAGCTGGGGTGAGAGGAAGATAGAGTCTCTGAGGTCTCAGAAGTGATGGTGGAGCCTGAGAAACCCAGGGTTAGAGAGTGGTGGTAGGCAATGTCTGGCGGCAGTGAGGAAGATCTCAACATGGAGCAGGCTGGAGGTGGAACTAACGATTCAGCAATATGCAGTCTGAAGGTGCCCAGGGTCGTAGGAACTGAAGTTGGCAGCAGTGGAATCTGAGATCTGGATCTGCCCGGGGTTGGCGACTAGTGTGTCTCCAGTCTGGAGGCATCCAGGGCTGTCGGAACCAGGGTTGGAGTTGGTGAGATCTGCAGTTTGGGGACGTCTGATTGAATTGAGGCCTGGGCGGGAGGACTACTCTTTCTACTCTTGCCATTTTCGTCTCATCAGTTTCAGTTGTGATAAGAAATGGAATAAATCCTGGATGTAAACTACCATTTACTATAAACACACTTATTCAAGACCTACTGGCAAATTTCCCTGGGTTTCACCTGGCTCAATCTGAGCAGGATCTGAATGGGAGGTGTGGGAAGTAGACATGGAGACCACCTAATATATTATCAAATCCTCTTCTACCTGTGAAGGCACTAACTTGTATCACATCACAATACAATAATTTATGAAGCTCAAATTCCATTCATTAATATCACTACATTCTAAACAAAAAGCTTACAAAATTAACAATCAATTAAGCTCTGAAATAAATAAATGTGCTTCTTATTTTCAACAGTTAGGCAAGTGACATTATAGAAAGTTAAAAACAAGACACAAAATCATATCAGCCTTATGCATGCTGTCAACACAGCACTCAACTTCTCTTGATATCTGAACCATGAGAACAGAGTTCATTTGGTTGAGCTCACATCACTCCTCAGTGACCTGTCCCTTATAGGAATTCAGCATGTTTACTTAGGTACCAAGATACAAGAACAGTGTCCTGATTTTCGAGTGAGGTTGGCCTTATTTAATCAAATAAGTATAGAAATAATGGTAGGAATATGATCCCAGTGTCTTTCTAAGAATCATGATGCTGGACTGTGGAAACACAAGGTTTTGTTTCTTCAGGTCTGTTCAGTTGTGTAAGTCCAGGGAAGACAATCTCTGTCCCAGCTAGACAGGTGAGATTGAGATGTGAGCCCCCCCCCCGCCCCGTTTGTGTGGATGCTGTGTGATTTGTTCCCCTGTTACAAATCAGTACCATGAAATAACAGACAGTACACTGCATACAATTAAACAATTTACCTTTATAATTCTTAATTTGGCTAAAGGGTTAGTGAAGAAAAAGCAAAAAAAGAGAGGGGCCCATTTTAATGAAACAGCCTAATGTGCACAAGTTGGAGCTCACGGTTTCCCCTTCGCCAATCCTCCTTCGATCTCCCTGGCTTTCGTTGGATCATGGCTCTGCTCCAGCATCTTCTCTCTTCATCTCCTGGTGAAGAAAAGACCCAGATCACCCTGGTGTCAGGCACATGGCACGGAACGAAAACACCCTCCCGTCATTGGACGGCTCACATTCCAGTGCACTTGTTATCTCTAACCATACCCCAATCACTGCCTCTACAGAAAGACCATTACATTAGAAGTGTAACCTTTCCCAGGCTGTTATAGAAGCAACACAGGAAATTAGCTGTATGTTCTGATACTAACTACTCAGATTAGAACTTGATGTTATTATTGGTGGCACAGGCATGCACTGTTTTTTTTCCAATAAAGATGATTACTTCTACACATCAATTCCATTCTGCAGTGACCATTTTCCTATTGCCATTTATAATTTCTACCACTATCACTGCACTCACTGGTAATGGCCTATAATGAACCCACAGAGTTCTGTTTCCTAATAAATTATTCTACCTGTAAGCTCGAACATTGAGAGGTATTTAGAGTGCTTCCCAAGAACCTGCACCATTTGTTATTATAAGGAAATAGACAACACCATGCCAGAGAGAAAGGAATCTGTCTTTCAAATGATCTGGTATCCTGAAGATCCTGCTGTAAAAGCCATGGGCAGAAGAGAGTCTATGATTTTAGATAGGACAATCCCAAAGAAACCATTCCAGTACAGCTTGCTGTACAACAGTTCATTTCCTCAATTAATCTGGGCAGGTGAATAACGATGGTTTTGCCAGCATTTCCTAATTATTTTCCCTACTTATTCTTTGCTTTAAGGCTAGTTGGAGAGATGTCAGTTTCTGATGATTCTGTCTTACTCACTCCTAATGCATGAGCACAGTTCAGGAAATGAGACTCCAATGTGTTCTTCAAAGCTCTCCTGGAATCCAGCTATTACATTTCTGGCTGGTCGCTATAGACCGTCAAACTTCCTCACTGTGAAACAATCTATATTTCAAGGGAAGAGCAACAACCTTCTGGAATAATTCCAGTGCTGTAGTAAAACAAGTTTAATTGGCTTGGTAGCAACTTGTATTTGCATAAAGCCTTTAGCATAGAACAATACTACAAAACACTTCACAGAGGCTGAGTTGAAAAGAACAGGGGTATTAACTCGTCTAACGTCAGATGATCAGATGTGTAGTCTTCAGAGGAGTCTTTAAAATATTGATAGTACAGCATCGATGAATTTAATATAGTGCTTGATAAAGTTTAACCATTAGATTTATGTTTGCATTACTGGGATCTGACGTATCCATGTTCCTTGCAGCAAGTATTACTTCCACATCTATCACAATATTACCATTTGCAGTAATAACCTGAGCTTCCCATTTATTACTGTTGTAAGCATTTTTCATTCCATTCTGCTGTCCTCCTGCAGGGTGCATACACTTTTAATAATGATCAGCTTTTTCACCATCCTGTTGCCCTGATTTTCTATCTGATGCAGCTGTGTATCAAGAAATAGCTTCGTCTTTACAAGATCAGAAACCATACAGAGAGAAATCGAGCCTGATCACAGATGTCTCACAGAGAATAAATGATAGTAATGAAAGTGGCTGGAGAATGGAAATACCTATACATGGTTGCACTCAAAATCTTGTAGAAATGGGAAAAAAGTCACAGAAATATAATGGAGAGTATAAATTTTGTGGCAAAGGAACAGATGCACGGTGGAACTGCTGAGGAATCTGCTGTTTTAGTTGCTCTCTATGTCAGATATAAGATGCACTGTTATGATATCAATGGGGAAATTAAATTGGTTGACACTCCTTACATGATTTAAGTCAAATGTAGAACTTAGTAACATCAGTGATACATGACTAAAATCTGTCACTTGCACAGTAAGACCTTTGAGAGTTCTGTCTGCCTTTATCGTCACTATAGGGAACTGGAGACTAGAGATAAGAACGGAGAATAGAGACACAAACTGTCAGGTCTTCTGTTTGTTGCCTGGTGGAGGAATGCCAGTTTACTATGAAATGAAGGGTTCTAGTGGAATGACAGTGTTAGTAGTGAACTTCACCGGGAACTTTCTTGAAATTCTTCGAAATTCTTAAAAGTCAGGGGCTTTGACCCAGGGCCGAAATGGTTGCCACAAGAGGACACAGGTTTAAGGTGCTGAGGAGTAGATCAGAGGAGATGTCAGGGGTAAGTTTTTTACTCAGAGAGTGGTGAATGCATGGAATGAGCTGCCGGCAATGGAAGTGGAGGTGGATATGATAGGGTCTTTTAAGAGACCTTTGGATAGGTACATGGAGCGTAGAAAAATAGAGGGCTATGGGTAAGTCTAATAATTTCTAAGGTAGGGAGATGTTGGACACAACTTTGTGGGCCGAAGGGCCTGTATTGTGTTGTAGGTTTTCCATGTTTCTATGTTTAATTCACTCACTCAGTCTTAGCAACATTAGCAGAGGATCTGCAGAAATCCCAGCGTGTGCCAAACCAGTAGTGCTTTCGCCAATACTGAACTGCACACCTACCTTTTAACCCCCTGCCCTTTCCCCCATTCTCCCTCACTCATATCACCAACAGCGATCAGTGAACAATGTTAGAGATCTATCAGTTATCTTTCTTATCATTTCATTGAGGCGTGGGGCAGATATCATGATCTCAGACATTGTACAAAATGAGTTGTTAATCTCAATTCAATATTTTTGTGTACGCAGGCAAATATTTAACGACAAGGTCAGGGAATTGTAGCCTGGAATATCAGGGCCAGCTCTTATTGGATAGGTCGTGTGAAGCTGCTGACATTATTTGCTTTTCTCCTTATTTACTGGAGGATTGTGTTTTTGTATATTTACCCTTTAGGCATGGAGAAAAGGCAGTAGCTGTAAGAGTGAGTGGCCTATGTGCAATGAGGAATAAAATGTTTTATTTTCCCAGGCTTTTTCAATTAAAGAGGTTAACATCTTCATAAAAACAATTTTTAAAAACTGCAAACAAATGTATTGGGCATCTGTATAGTAATGTTGGTATTCTCGTTGAGGGCTAATTTATCGTAAGGGAATACAACATAGTTCAGAAGGGGATCAGTAACAGACAACTGACAAATAAAATGAAATATAATTGATGATAAACCCACTTATACTTTTTTTTATCCCTTGTATTAATTATGTAGTAAATAATTTTACAGAGGAGTATGATGCCAATAAGAAAATTCTGTTATCTTCCTCCTGGTGGCATTCCTCACTTTTTCATATTTACTACATTATATCTGCAAATTTTTACTGAGTGAATCCAACAGTATAATATGAATTAATACAATGCTGGTGACAAACTTGTAGTGAGCTTTGTGCTGGAAAGAAAGTTTTGAGAAGCTGAGCAGGCAATGAGCAATTCTCTGAGTGCTTTCCAACTAATATAAAAAATCTAAATATCTAATTAAATTAATTTATGTTAATTTAGTTAATAATTACTTTCCCGGTGATAGGTTAGTGATAGTGGATGTAGCTAGCATGATCCAATTACAGCTCAGGCCATTCTGTAGTTTGGCGTTAAATTCTGGCGTCATCTATGACCAGTTTCTATCTTCTCCCCATGAAGTTCATGGGTTTCCTCCCACAGAACAAAGACATACCAGTTAGTAATTTAATTGGTCATTGTAAATTGTACTGTCATTAGGCTAGGGCTAAATAGGTGGGTTTCTATGCGGTGTGGTTCGTTGGGCCAGAAGGTGCTGTTCTGAACTGTACTTCTAAATAAATTAATTAATAAAAGTTGAATAAATGCTTCTAAGTATTCAGTAAGCTATTGCTATTAGATCATCTGTTCCCGTTCTGTCATATTTACTTTTATGTTCTTTTGCTAATTTGCCTCCAACCCCTAAGACACTTGTAGAATCATAAACACCACTGCACAGAAACAGGCCCTTTGGCCCACTGAGTCCATGCTGTACTATTAATCTGCCTAATCCCATTGACCTGCACCAGGACCATAGGCCTCATACCCCTTCCATCCATGTAGTAGGCCTTCCATTGATCAGGGTCGACCATGGATGTTGCTTGCTAGCTGTCTAAGCAGGCCAGTTCAGATGATATGGAGATCTACCAGCTCATTCCACACACTCACCCCCCTTCTGTGTGAAGAAGTTCCCTCACATGTTCCCCTTCAACATTTCACCTTTCACTCTTAACCCATGACCTCTAGATCTAGTCTCATTGAACCTCAGTGGAAAAAGCCTACTTGCATTTACTCTATCTATACCCCTCATAATTTTGTATGCCTCTATCAAATTTCCCCATGTTCTCCCATGATTTAGTGAATAAAGTCCTAACCTATTCAATCTTTCCCTATAACTTAGGTCCTTAGGTCCCAACAACATTCTTGTGAATTTTCCCTGTACTTTTTCAATCTTATTGATATCTTTCGTATAGGTAGGTGACCAAAACTGCACACAATAGGCTTCACCAACGTATTACATAACTTCAACATAACATTCCATCTCCTGTATTCAGTACACTGATTTATGAAGGCCAATATACCAGAAGCTCTCTTTATGACCCTATCTGCCTGTAACATCACTTTCAAGGAATAATAGATCAGTATTCCCCGATCCTTCTGTTATACAGGATTCTTCAAGTACCCTAACACTCACCATGCAAGTCTGACCTTGGTTTGTCCTGCCGGAATTACAACACCTCACACTTGTCAGAATTAAATTCCATCAGCCATTTTTCTACCCATTTTCCCCACTAGTTCAAATCCTTCTGCAAGTTTTCATAGTCTTCCTCACTGTCTACTACACCCCACAGCTTCCTCAAAAAACTCTATGAGATTAGTTAGACAGTCTTTGTTGGAGTACACTTCCAAAATATTTCATCTATTGTTACATCTTCATTGACTGACTTTTGAGAACAAACTCTATGAAATGTGCTTTAGTAACACTGTCAACAATGATACAAGATTCAAAGATTCAAAAAACTTTATTGTCATTCTAACCATACATCAGCTTTGCAGGGCAGAATGAGACAGCGTTCCTCAGGGGCAGTGCAATCATAACATAACAAACGCAACACTAAATAATAAACATAACAATAAATAGTAAAACACAACAGCCACATGTCAGTTAAATCAGTTATAAGTGCCCAGTGCAAGTTAAAAGTCTCCAAAGCAGAGTCAGGTAGAGCAGCTATTTAGCAGTCTGACTGCCTGTGGGAGGAAGCTGTTTAGTAGCCTTGTGGTTTTAGTTTTGATGCTCCTGTAACGTTTGCCTGATGGCAGAAGAACAATCAGTTCATGGAGAGGGTGTGAGGGGTCTTTAATGATGTACCGTGTCTTCTGGAGGCATCGACTCTGAAAGAGGTCTTGGACAGAAGGTAGGAAGACCCCAATAACCTTCTCTGCTCCCCTAACCACCCTCTGCAAGACTTTTTTGCCGACAGCACTGCAGCTGGAGTACCAGGTTGTGATGCAAAAGGTCAGCACACTCTCAACCACGCCTCTGTAGAATGTAGTTAAGATGTTAGTGGGAAGTGATGCTTGTTTAAGCTTCCTCAGAAAGTGCAATCTCTGCTGGGCCCGTTTCACAATCCCAGTGGTGTTCCTGGACCAGGTGAGATTGTCCGAGATCTGCACCCCAAGGAACCCCACTCTCTCCACTGTGGAGCCGCTGATGCTGAGGGGTGTGTGCTCAGGCTGAGACCGTCTGAAATCGACAATCATCTCCTTGGTTTTGGTGACATTAAGCATTAAGTTGTTATCCCTGCACCAGCTGTCTAGGTGTTTGACCTCCTCCCTGTACATAGTTTCATCATTTTTGCTGATGAGCCCCACCACTGTGGTATCATCTGCAAATTTAATGATCAGGTTCTCCTTGAATCTGGCTGCTCAGTCATGTGTTAGCAGTGTAAACAGCAATGGGCTAAGCACACAGCCTTGTGGGGATCCAGTGCTCAGTGTGATGGAGTCAGAGATGTTCCTGCCAACACAGACTGACTGTGGTCTCTCTGTCAAGAAATCCAGAATCCAGCGACACATGGCAGTGCTAAGGCCAAGCAGCGACAGTTTCTCCGCTAGTGTCTGAGGGATGATGGTATTGAACGCTGAACTGAAATCAATTTACAGGATTCTGGCATAAGTGTCTTTGTTGTGTGACGAAAGAGGGTTACAAAGAGTACACATAGATTAAGATGTTAACTGTCCTGTACTGGCACCAGTGGGATCAACAGTTGATCTGCCACCTGTCTTCAGGAGAAAGAGAGATAAGGAAGACAATGAAGCAGCATTTGGAAATGTTAATGAAGAGAGGAGAGAGTTTAACGGAAGGAGACACCGGTCTGAGAACTGTCAAGATCGGCTCCTGTTTGAACCCTGAACTGTTTGAAGTGTGATGGACAGGCGATACCCCAGCAGGGGGATAAAAAGGGACAGGTTCACTAAGGCAGCACACACACGACACCACGAGGTAACAAGACCCTGGAAGTGGTGCGCCTCTCACAAGTCGGTGGGAGTTTTGGAGGGCTGGTCGCGGGACCAAGCCATAGACGCACAGGGTGGAGAGGTACGATCGGCAGGATCCTGGTGTGTGTCCGCCCTTGCCTGGGTGCCAGGTTCACTGCAGAGGAATGATCATATCTGAAACGGAGGGGTCACAGTCAGTGACCTCAGAAGACATTACAAAGGGCTCGCCCGAAAGCTGACTGTGAGGAATATCGAAGGTCTGTTTGGAATCCGATTTTGAATATTCATTCGCTCTCTCTCTCTCTCTCACGGCGACAGCGATTACTGCGAACTGAACTAAACTGAACTCTGTCACTTTGAAACTGGTCATTTACCCCTAGACGACAATAGAGCTTGATGATCCTATTATGCTAGTTCTGTGTACATGTATGTTTATTCATTGCTAACCTGTTGCATTTACATCCTTACTATTAGAGTACTGTGTTGCTTATTTCTTTAATAAAACTTTCTTAGTTCCAGTAATCCAGATTCCAACTGAGTGATCCATTTCTGCTGGTTTGGCAACCCAGTTACGGGGTACGTAACATAAGTGGGGTTCTTGTCCGCGATTTCGAATGCTAAATTTGGGATGGGGTAAATTGATTGGGTTAAAATTCCCGAAAGAAAGAAAAGGCAAACAGCAGAAATGGAGATTGAGGAATTTCTAAAGGCACCGACCTTGGAGGCATTAGAGGATGCCGGGAAAGCGGAATTGACAGCTGTGGCCAAACGGTTGAATCTTGTTAAGGGGAAGTCGACAATGAGGAGAGAGGAGATACACAGAGCTATCGTAGAGCACTATGTATCTAAAGGTGTGTTTCCCCAAGGGGAGCTGGAGGTGATATCTATTGGAAAACCTGGTGGAGACGCAGTACAGGTGCAAATTGAAAAACTGAGACTCGAGCACGAGTTCCGGGAACGGCAGCTGGAACATGAAGAGAAGCAGTTAGAAAAGCAGTTGGAGCGAGAAGAGAGGCAGTTGGAGCGAGAAGAGAGGGACAAACAGTTGGAGCGAGAAGAGAAACAGAGGGAAAGGGAGTTTGAGCTGGAGAAGTTAAAGATGATGGCAGAGCAGGGGCCCGTGCCGAACCAAGGTGGAGGGTTCAGGGCGACTCAGGAGGTTAGGCTGGTTCCCCCATTTGACGATACCAATGTGGATTGGTACTTTCTCCATTTCGAAAAAGTTGCTACAAGTCAGGACTGGCCAAGTGATAAGTGGGCTGTTTTGCTTCAGAGTGTACTAAAAGGGAAAGCCCAACAAGCCTACTCAGCTTTGTCCGCGGAAGATGCCCAGAGGTATGAGGTGGTGAAAGAGGCCATCCTCAGGATTTATGAGTTGGTCCCGGAGGCATACCGGCAGAGGTTCCGGAATGCGAGGAGGCAGTGGGACCGCACGTATTTAGAGTTTGCCCGTGAGATGCAGACATATTGTGAGCGTTGGTGCGCCTCGAAGGGAGTGGATGGGGATTATGACAGACTGCTACAGCTGATCCTGATTGAGCAGTTTAAAGGTTGTGTCCCTGAGGGTATGAGGCCCTACCTAGATGAGAAAGAGGCAGTCACGTTAGCCGCAACTGCTAAGTTAGCGGATGAGTACGCATTGACGCATAAAATGAAGTTTGCCCCGAGTAAAGGCTACCAGAAGGGTCGTCAGGATGGCAGGGAGAGTCCGCCAGAAAAGTCAGAAAATAAGCCGGGGACTAGTGAGAAGGATAAGGTAGACCGGGAGCAGTCTGGTAGGAAGTCTCCTGGGGTCGTCTGTTATAATTGTGGGAAAGTCGGACACTTTGCGTCCAGGTGCTTTGTCCCAAAGAAGGAGACGGGAAAAGGAAAAACGGCGATTTTGACTGGCTGTATCGTGCTGGTAAACGAACCGCTAGGAGAGGAAAGGTCTGCCAAAGTTCAGGAAGGGCGCGAGAGGTTTATCTCGGCCGGATTGGTGTCAGTGAAGGAGGGGTTAAACCCAGTTCCAGTACGGATCTGGAGAGACACGGGAGCGTGTCAATCATTGATATTGTAGAGTGTATTAGAGTTTAGCTCAGAGACCCAGACTGGGGAGGTCAAGGTCAAAGGTATTGGGGAAGGGACAGAGGCAGTCCCTTTGCACCAGATACACCTACAAAGCAACTTGGTCTCTGGACTAGTCACGATCGGGGTGAGGCCCGAATTACCAATGAAAGGCATGGAAGTCTTACTCGGTAATGACCTCGCGGGGGGAATTGTGTTCCCAGCCATGAGATTGACAAGTCAGTCTGCCAGCATTGAGGCCCCGCCCATGGACTCGCAGGTTGATCCCATTTGCGCAGTAACTCGGCAGATGTCGAGGAGGGCTGCAGAGGCTGATATAAAGTTGGCTGAGACGTTTCTGCCAGCCTTGTACAAGGAGGGGGTAGAAAGTGAAAAGAAGGAACGTAATGAAACAGGAGGAGTGGGGAAATTAAGGTAGATTTATCATTAGAAAAGAAGGACTTTATACAGGCACAGGAGCGAGACGAGGAAACAGCTCGCTGTGAAACAGAATTAGGAAGAGAGCCAGTAGGCTATGGTGTGAAGGGGGAGGTGCTAAGGAAGGAAGGGAGACCAAGTACCGCAGATGAGGAATGGGGGATGGTGCCAAAAATCTCTGGGGATGAGACTTTTAACCTGGCCCACAATGTAACCCTTGGTGGACATTTTGAGGTGCTGAAGGAAACAGTTGGCGGAATCATGAAAGAGGTTTACTGGCTGCACAGGAGGAAGGATGTTATTGATTATGGCAGACGCGAACTGAGACGGTCACAGGCTTTTGATATGCTAACAAACCTAGTCGGTGTTAGCGTGGAAATCAATGAAGCTAGGGTGCCGCCTGATAAGAGAAAAAAACCATTTTGAAAAGATGAGTATGGTATCGACCAGATGGGAGAAGGCTATTGTTTTGGCCAGCTCTGCTGATAAGGTCTCTCCCTTAATCCCCGAACAAAGCGACTCTTTAGGAGAGGTAATTAAACGGCTCGCACAGGTGTGTTTGATTGTCCCGAGGCGATGCAAAGAACTGGGACGTTGGGCGGTGTTTGTCACGCTAGGTCAGCCTAGTGAGCAACACCCTATAGAATGAGTAATTCAGTGACGAAAGGGCTAACGAACACAGAAGTGTATATTGGCGATGTAAGACGGCTGTCTGAAGCCAGCTTGATAGTGAACCTTGAAAAAAATGAGTTCGGCCACACGATGGTCACTTATCTGGGAATTGTGGTGACACAGGGGCAGCTGGCAGCGATGCAAGCTAAGGCCTGGGCTATCTCTGACATCCCAACCCCGACAGACAAGAGGGCCCTCAGAAGGCTCTTGGAGATGGTGGGGTACTGTAGGAAGTTTTGCAATAACTCTGCGGTTACTACCCCTCCCTCTCCTACTAAGCCCTTGCGAAAGAAAACTAAGTTGGGATGGGATGACCCTTGTTATCGTGGTCCGGGACGAAACCCAATGAGAGGTTACACTGATCACAATTCATCAGTGTTTTCGGCCACTATGAAGTTTGCTAAGTTGGAGCCTGGTTTAGGGGATAATTAAAAATTACACATATAAAAGGAATGGAAAATGTGATTGCTGACTGTCTGTCAAGGTGTTGACAACTTAAAATTCTCTGTATTAGCCAAATAGCTGATGAAGATGTATATTTGTGTGTATCTAATAATGTATTCATGTTTGTAATTTTTACCCCGGTAAAAATCCTTAAAGGTGAGGGGTGTGACGAAAGAGGGTTACAAAGAGTACCCATAGATTAAGATGTTAACTGTCCTGTGCTGGCACCAGTGGGATCAACAGTTGATCTGCCACCTGTCTTCAGGAGAAAGAGAGATAAGGAAGACAATGGAGCAGCATTTGGAAATGTTAATGAAGAGATGAGAGAGTTTAATGGAAGGAGACACCGGTCTGAGATCTGTCAAGATCGGCTCCTGTTTGAACCCTGAGCTGTTTGAAGTGTGATGGACAGGCGATATCCCAGCAGGGGAATAAAAAGGGACAGGTTCGCTAAGGCAGCACACACACGACACCACGAGGTAATGAGACCCTGGAAGCGGTGCGCCTCCCACAAGTCGGTGGGAGTTTTGGAGGGCTGGTCGCGGGACCAAGCCAGAGACGCACAGGGTGGAGAGGTACGATCGGCGGGAACCTGGTGTGTGTCCGCCCTTGCCTGGATGCCAGGTTCACTGCAGAGGAACGATCGTATCTGGAATGGAGAGGTCACAGTCAGTGACCTCAGAAGACATTACAAAGGGCTTGCCCGAAAGCTGACTGTGAGGAATATTGAAGGTCTGTTTGGAATCCAATTTTGAATATTCATTCGCTCTCTCTCTCTCTCTCTCCCACGGCGACGGCGATTACTGTGAACTGAACTAAACTGAACTCTGTCACTTTGAAACTGGTCATTTACCCCTAGACTGCGATAGAGCTTGATTGATCCTATTATCCTAGTTCTGTGTACATGTGTGTTTATTCATTGCTAACCTGTTGCATTTATATCCTCACTATTAGAGTACTGTGTTGCTTATTTCTTTAATAAAACTTTCTTAGTTCCAGTAATCCAGACTCCAACTGAGTGATCCATTTCTGCTGGTTTGGCAACCCAGTTACGGGGTACGTAACAGTTGTCCAGGTGAGAGAGAACTGTGTGCAGTGTGGTGTATATTGCATCCTCCATAGAGCGATTTGGACTCTTATAGTGATGGCTCTTATAGCAGCTGGTCCATAAAGATTAAGGCACTTGGGAACCTAGTAGTTTGGATTGGCTTTGCCATTGAAAACCGAGGGTAGTGGTGGAGGGGTGTAATTCTGACTAGAGGTCTGTAACTAGTTGTTGTTGTGATATATATAACTGGCTTTCATGAAAATGTAGATGGATTAATTAATAAGTTTGCAGATGATGCAAAAATTGACAGGGTTGTGAATAGTGAAGAATATTGTTGCAGAATTTAGCATCATATAGATCTGCTTGAAATGTGTCCAGATAAATGGTCCAGATAAGCAGGTTTTACACTTAGGATGTTTAAATATATACAGTAAAAGGCACGATCCTTAGAACTCTGATGTACAGAGGGATCTTGGGGAGCATGTACACAGCTCTCTGAAAGTGAGAATGTAGCTGGATAGGTTGCTAAAGAAGGCATTTGACATACTTACTTTCACTGGTTGGGACATTAAAATATGGCAAGTCACATTGCAGTTAAATAAACATCGGTCAGGCCACGTTTGAGTGTATTGTGAACTGTTCTGCTCTCTAGATTTAAGGAAAGATATGGAAGATTTGAGGAGGGTGCAGAAGAGGCCAGCATGATGTTGCCTGGATTAGAGATGCTGATTATAAGAAGACTTTGAACAAATTTGGATTGTTTTCTCCAGAGCATCTGAAGGCTGAGAGGAGACCTCACAGAAGTATGGATAATAATGAGATGCATAGACAGCAGAGGCAGTCAGAGCTCTTTTGCCTCGGTGGAAATATCAAGCAACTGGGGGTATAGTTTTACAGTGGGGATGGAGTGGGAGGAGGTTTAAAGTGGATTTATGAGGCAAGTTTATTTTACACAGAGAGTGGTAGGTCCCTGAAACCTGATGCCAGTAGAAATGGTGGGAACATATATGAAAACAATGTTTAAAAGCAAGTTGGATAGGCAAATGCACAGGCAAGGAATGGAGGGATAGGGTTCTTGAGCAGGCAGATGAGATTAGTTTAAATTGCCATCACGATTGGCATGGATGCTGTGGGTTGCATGGCTTTTTCCTGTATTGTAGTCATCTATGTTCTATGACACATATTAGTTTATTGAGAAAGCATCACATTTGTTCAGATTACATAGCATTCCATATAATTACACTCATTGGAGAATAACAAACAATGAGAAAGATGAGAAACCCAGTTGCCTCATTACCTGAGAGTATTAAGGCTGGTTATTCCAGCCCCACTGCCAGCAACTTTAATGTGTGTTGCTCCCACTGGAAGATTCTAGGTTTGTCAAACTCAATGCATACCAAAGAGAGAACTTGTCACACTCTCAGTCTACATGGGAACTTGTCACATTCTCAGTCTACATGGCTCCCAGCTCACTGGATATACCCAGTGAGACATTATTGAAGATTTCATATCTGTATCACTGCTGCTTAATATTTCACATCTCTTTCAGCACCTTTCAAACGACAGAAGCAAAATATTCTGTTACACTTCTGCCATCTGCTGGCAATGTTTTTACATCAAACTATGGAGAAAAAACGTAGGTTTTGAAATAATTAGTGATGTGTTTGCTTGATTAATGCAATAGGCTATAGTAGTTTTTTTTCTGTCTAGTCTTTGTATTGACTGTATAGGGTTCAATAGTTGTGATCACTTTTTCGAAGGGATATTTTAATAATTGCTGTTGGGCTTCCTGTTCCTGTGATAAACTGCTATTCTTGTGGCACAGCTTGGTCAATTCACAAGCTCACCATCATGCGTTTTGTTTTTCATAGTTTCTAAGGCCCATAGGATCATTTAGGAAGAGAGCTACTTATTCGGCATGATACTCAAAAACCTAACAATGCAACACCTGCATACCCCCCAGGAGTCTGACAATGCCCAACTCTCTCATTCCCTCACAGAACTTCACCACAATTGTTTTGGTATGGAATCCTGCCTTGCTAGTGAAGATTACTGTTTCTCCTTTTTATTCCTTCATGCTGGAGACTCTGCTCTCCCACGTGATAACCTAATGTCCTTGCATGATCCTGCTCCAAAAATCTGTGCTTTGTGTTAACTTCCAAACTAGACTACCAATGAAAATAATCATAATTGTGATTCCATCAAACAATGTTGAAACATTTACAAAATTGGGAAAAATTATCATGCTTCCGTCAAAGCTACTTCAGAAAACGTATATACTACATATTATATGGAGACATCACCATCATCACTATATGCCATGTCATATGATGTACATGATTATGGTCTCATGACCATGATTGTTCTTGGCTAATTTTTCTACAGAAGTGATTTGCCATTGCCTTCTTCTGGGCAGTGTCTTTATAAGACAGGTGACAGAAGCCATTATCAATACTCTTCAGGGATTGTCTGCCTGGCGTCAGTGTAAGTAGGACTTGTGATATGCACCAACTGCTCATACGACCATCCACCACCTGCTCGTATGGCTTCACATGACCCAGGTAGGGGATAGGGGTGTGCTACACCTTGTCCAAGTGTGATCTGCTGGTGAGCAGAGGGAAGGAGAGCCTTACATCTCCTTTGGTAGAGACGTATCTTCACCCTGCAAAGCATTAGAAGCAATATATTCTCTTCACTCTCTCCGCACTAATCCCAACCTCACCATCAAACCCGCTGATAAAGGTGGTGTCGTAGTAGTCTGGCGAATGGACCTCTACCTCACTGAGGTCAAATGGCAGCTCTCTGACACCTCCTCTTACTTACCCCTGGAACGGAACCCCACCAAAACACATCAAACCATTGTCTCCCGCACCATCACCACCCTTATCAACTTCGGAGACCTTCCATCCTCAGCCGCTAAACTCACAATTCCCACACCCCGTACCGCTCGGTTTTACCTCCTCCCCAAGATCCACAAGCCTGACTGTCTTGGTAGACCCATAGTTTCTGCCTGCTCCTGTCCCACCGAACTTGTATCTGCCTACCTGGACTCCATTTTGTCACCCATAGTTCAGTCCCTCCCCACCTACATCCGGGATACATCCCATGCCCTCCACCTCTTCAATAACTTCCAGTTCCCCGGTCCCGACTGCTTCATTTTCACTATGGACGTCCAATCCTTAATAACCTCCATTCCCCATCAAGAAGGCCTCAAAGCCCTCCACTACTTTCTGGGCAATAGACCTCACCAGTTCCCCACCACCACTACCCTCCTCCGGTTGGCAGAACTGGTACTCACACTTTATAACTTCTCTTTTGGCTCTTCCCACTTTCTTCAGAACAAGGGTGTAGCTATGGGCACTCGCATGGGCCCCAGCTATGCCTGCCTCTTCATTGGTTATGTGGAACAGTCTGTGCTCCAAACCTATTCTAGCACTGCTCCCCAACTTTTCCTTCGCTACATTGATGACTACATTGGTGCTGCTTCCTGCACCCATGCTGAGCTCGTCAATTTCATTGACTTTATTTCAAACTTCCACCCAGCCCTCAGATTCACTTGGTCCATCTCAGACACTTCTCTCCCCTTTCGCGATCTCTCAGTCTCCATCTCTGGAGACAGACTGTCCACTGACATCTTCTACAAGTCCATTGACTCTCATAACTACCTTGACTATACCTCATCCCACCCTGCCACATGCAAAAATGCCATTCCCTATTTCCAGTTCCTCCATCTCCGCCGCATCTGCTCCCAGGATGAGGCTTTCCATTCCAGGACATCTCAAATGTCATCCTTCTTTAAGGATCGTGGTTTCCCTTCTGCCATCATCAATGATGCCCTCACCCGCATCTCCTCCATTTCCCACACTTCGGCTCTCACCCCATCCTCCCATCACCACAACAGGGACAGAGTTCCCCTTGTCCTCACCTACCACCCCACCAGCCTCTGGATCCAGCATATTATCCTCCGCAACTTCCGCCACCTTCAACAGGACCCCATCACGAAGCACATCTTTCCCTCTCCACCCCTCTCCATTTTCCACAGGGATTGGTCCCTCCCCACAGATCTCCCATCCGGCACTTATCCCTGTAAATGTAAGTGCTACACCTGTCCCTACACCTCCTCTCTTGCCACAATTCAGTGCCCCAAACAGTACTTCCAAGTGAGGCAACACTTCACTTGTGAGTCTGTTGGGGTCATCTATTGCATCCGGTGCTCCTGGTGTGGCCTCCTCTACATCAGTGAAACCCGACACAGATTGGGGGGCCGCTTCATCGAGCACCTCCGCTCCGTCCTCCACAACAGACAGGATCTCCCGGTTGCCACCTACTTCAACTCCACTTCCCATTCCCATTCAGATATGTCCATATATGGCCTCCTCTACTGCCATGATGAGGCTAACTCAGGTTGGAGGAGCAACACCTCCTATACCATCTAGGTAGTCTCCAGCCCCTTGGTATGAACATAGAATTCTCCAACTTCCGGTAATTCCCTCCCTCTCCCTTCCCCTATCCCTATTTCACTCTGTCCCCTCCCCCAGCTGCCGATCATCTCCCTCATGATTCTGCCTCACATTAGGGTTAGGGTCCTTCTACCTTGACTATACCTCATCCCACCTCCTTCTACTACCCATTGTGTTTTCCCCTTTTGCTTCTTCACCTTTCCTGCCTGTCACCTCCCTGCCTCCCCTCCCCCACCCCTTTATCTTTCCCCTTACTGGTTTTTCACCTGGAAACTACCAGCCTTCTCCTTCCCACCCTCCTCCCACCTTCTTTATAGGGCCTCTGCCCCTTCCCTCTTCAGTCCTGACAAAGGGACTCGGCCCAAAACGT
This sequence comes from Mobula hypostoma, assembly GCF_963921235.1. Taxonomy (NCBI): domain Eukaryota; kingdom Metazoa; phylum Chordata; class Chondrichthyes; order Myliobatiformes; family Myliobatidae; genus Mobula; species Mobula hypostoma. The sequence continues at coordinate 104,917,094 of NC_086100.1, read as the reverse complement.
TGACTGATCGTTTCCACAGATGCTGCCCAACCTGCTGAGTTCCTCCAGTGTGTTGTGAGTGTTGCTTTGACCCCAGCATCTGCAGAGTATTTTGTGTTTACCAGAGGCAGTATATTATAACCTTTAAGTACCTCTGCATCCATGTAATTGTATTGTTAAATTCCTTGGTTTATTTTTGCCTAAGTGACCAAGGAAATTCTTCCACAACATGATGGCAACTTTTGAGTGAGTGTAAGGACCCCTTGTGTGTGAAGTAGAAAGTACACAATTCAGCATTAAACCAAACTCCATTCAACTGAACATGGGAATCAGGATATAGCACACAAGCTCTGGGAACTTTATTTGGGCAGCACCCACACTTACAGTTGAGTGAAACTGACAGGGCATCCATTGGTCAGAGTTGACCGTGGATATTGTGTCCTAGCTGTTTAGATACGCAAGCCTGGGCAGAACGATATGGAGAACAAGCTGTTGCCCAGGTAGCAAGCTCCCCTTCTCCACGTATCTGATGAACCCAAAGGAAAAGCAGAGACTGATACATTCTGGTCGCAGCAGCATCGCAGGAGATGCCAGTCAACATTGAACTTAGTGTAGGACTGTCTTAGGTACTCCAGCTCCAGATTTTTCCTTGGGTTTACTCCTGAAGCCTTCTTCATGAGAGGGGACATAACCACAAGGCAGTGACCATTTGAGATCAGAGTTTTCCTTCTTCTAGATGAGCTGCCATCCACGGCCTGAAGCAAATGGTTTTAAGGCGCCAGTAACCCGTCTTTGCCCCTTCTTCTGTCAGTAGAAATGATTCTGCCAGGCGTGAATGCCAGGAGCTGGACTTGGTTTGAGGCACATGCCATTGGAGCATTTAATTGGTAGTGGGAACTTGTCCCCATTATCACCCCCAGCTATAACAACCTTAAGGAACCATAAAGCTGAGAATGAACCAGAAAAATTGCATAAATGCTTATTGCAGCAAACTTATGACAGTTAGGTCGTACATCCATAAATTAGGAATATATGAAGCTAGACTTGCCTGAAAAATATCCAAGAATTATACACAAAATGGTAAACAAAATTTTAAAATATGTGAGGAGATTAATACTATGTAAGTATTTATTAAATTACCAAGGCTGGTCAAAATCCATACTGATATTTGGGAATAAACTTTTACCTATTATTAAAACAAAATATTGCTCATCTAGCGCTCTCCTTTATGAACTGAACCAACACTTACAGGTGCTGAATTACAATGGTGCAAACTAAAGAAAGACAACGCTTCAGTTGTCTTTCTCTTGCTTCACATTGTCAATATGCTTCAGGTGATGGGTCCTGAGGTTTATTCCTTTAGCTTCCTGATAGCTACTTGAGTATGCTGTCTAATGTCTGTTCAGTACTTTCTAAATAGTCAGGTATTATATTCTAAACAATTTCTGATAACCAGAGCCATTACAATCTGCTGAAATAAATTTAATTGATACTACATATTTTAAAATATTAGTTATTTAGAAAACATGCATATTTTATATAAAAGTGCTAATTAATTAATTAAAACGGAATTGTTTAATAAAGCCCTTTACTGTTTTAACCAGTGGCAGAGAGAGGGAGAGAGGTTAGTTGCACCATTAAGGACACTGCACATACTGATTGTGTTGATCTGGATGATACGGTGTGATAAGTTGGATCAGCAAATTTGAAGGTAACATGAAGTTTGGAGTGAAGGGGACAGCAAGGAAAACAATCAAAGCTTAAAGCGAGATCTGTATCAGCTGCAAAAATTGGTTTGAAAAAATGGTAGATGGAATTTAAAGCAGACAAGTGTGAGGTGTTGCACTTTCGGAGGACAAACCTGCGTAGGACTTATACAGTTAACAGTAGGGTACAGAGGAGTATGGTAGAGCAAGGTATCTGGGAATACAGTCCATGATTCATTGAAGGTGGTGTCACAAGTAGATATGGTTATAAAGAAAGCTTTAGGAACATTGGCCTTCATAAATCAAAGCAGTGAGCAGAGGAGTTGGGATGTTATGTTGAAGTTGAGATGCTTGTTATAAGATGTTGTTGAGGCTCAATTTGGAGTATTGTGTGCAGTTTTAGTCACCTACCTAAAGAAAAGATGTCAATGAGATTGAAAGAGTGCAGAGAAAATTTACAGGGATGTTGGCAGGAATTGAGGACTTGAGTTATAAGGAAAGGTTGAATAGGTTCGGACTTCATTCCCTGGAATGTAGAAGATTCAGGGGTGATTTGATAGAGATATACAATATTGTAGGGTGTAATTGGATAAATACAAGAAAGCTTTTTCCACTGAAGTTGGGTGAGACTAGAGATCATGGGTTAAGGGTGAAATGTGAATGTTTTAAGAATATGAGGGGAACCTTCTTCACTGAGGGTGGTGGAGAGTGTGGAACTGAAGTGGTGCATGTAGGTTCAATTTCAACACGAAATCGTGGGTTCAACTTCAACAAGAGAAATGTGGAAAGGTACATGGACTGGAGCTTCCAAACTGAGGCTTTTCCTGGTACAATTAAATGCTTCTTCTGATGCAGACAAACATCTATGCATGTGTCATGTCTACATAAAGTCAATGAGAGGTGGCAAGGTTAGTTAGAAAAACTAAGGCAGAGAAACAAAGGGATCTTGGAGCAGACTAATGGCCTAATTCTGTTTCGATATTTTATGGTCACACCAAATTCTACAGTGTCTTCACAGCTGGTAAGCCATTAAAGTAAAGTAGAGAAGTCTGAGAAGTGACGGTAAGGTATTATACCTATAATAAACATTGCTAAACCATACTTTACTGTGTACAGTTCTTGACACCATATTATAAACAGATTTAGCAGCATTAAAGACAGAGCAGTGAAGATTTGCAATCACAGGCTGAGTATGCCTTATCTGAAATGCCTGGCTGGAAGTGTTTCAAATTTCAGATTTTTTCATATTTTGGTATATTTACATCTATATAATGCAGCTGGGACCCAAGTCTAAACACAAAAAAAATTACATTACATATAGAGCTTATACATATATCCTGAAGGTAGCTTTGTTTTTAATAGCTGTCACTACATCTGCCACCAGTAAGCAGTCTTTGTCTTAACACTTGATGACACATACGTACTGATGCAGCCATTCTGCATGTTATATTTTCATCAGTGATGACCTTGATTAACTCCTCAATGAATTTCTCTGCTGCTTTGTAATCAGCAAACATTTTAACACTACAGATCTTTAAAAACATAATGTTGTGCTTTTCTTAAATTTCTTCAACCAGCCTGCTGAATATTCACAATAACCTTCAATATTCAGTTCATCGTGATAAATTTTTGCTTGTTTCGCGATCAGCATACGGTTAAGTGGTATAAGTTCATCTGATGATGACAAATCCACTCTTTCAATACATTCTTGAGATCTTCATTTTTCACTTTTTGGAGTTTTTTTTTATTTTCATTAACTTCTGTTCGCTACACATGAGGTCATTTCTCAGAACTGTCTATAGTGTGTAGAGACCTGAGCATCGCCCGGTGGAAAAAAATTCTATTTGTGATATCGTGGCAGAGCTCAAAACAATTTCAGGCTTCAGAAGTTTTCAGATTTTGGAATTTCATAAAAGGGGTACTCAACTGGTATCAGAAATGGAAGTGTAAAAATAATAGAAAACAATAGAGTGGGTGTTTGTGGATGCAGAGAGGATGTTTCTAGTTGTAGACATAGCATAAGTGAAAGTCCTCAGTGTTAAGATAATCATCTGGAAATCCAATAAGGAATTCAGTAATAAGAGTGATGAGTTTGCAGGAGTGGTTGAAGGGAATAATATTATATCATGCCTCAAAGTCATGGGCCTGAAAACTTTTGTTAACAAACTGTTCCTCTCACTTGACAGCAAAATTACCAGAACACAGTAAAAGCAGGATCAATGTGATCTGTTTAAATCCAAATACCAAAAACAAAATGCTCTAGACCTTGTTTATAGAAACTTAATACAAGGAAGGATTCAGCTTGTTATATTTCTACTGGCTCTTATGAAGTGTTATACAAATAGTTCTAATCCCACGTTTCCTGTCCAGCACATTTGCACTGATTTTTCTTTATTCCTACCAGCCTCTCAAACTGTTTTCCAGAGTATCATGATTGCATAAAAAATAAAGTTCTTTCTTTTCTTCATTACGATTTATATCTTCTTAATTGGTACCTTTGGACTGAGGGTGACTTGCTTAATTCCTATTTTAAAAAGCAATGGAGTGATGAGGTCAACTTGAGAACAGAAAGTTCTTGAACAGATGGGTAGAAGGTATTTGGTGGAGCAGGTAGGTGGGTAGCTAATGTAGTGGTGCACTCTTTCTGTAGTTTACACGGTATGTAACTCCTATGTGTTCCTCACACAGCCAATGTTGGGTCATCTTACCGGAGGGAGGTAGGTCACCTAGTTGAGTGGTGCTGTATAAACAAGCTCTTATTCAACACCAACAATAGACATGTGGGAACATAAGAAGCTCCAGAAAGTAGTGCATTCTGCCCAATCATCACATACACATCCCTCCCCAAGCAGCCAACATCCATGCATCTACCATCGGACAAGAGGTGAAGAAGCTTGAGTTGCGTGGCAATGGCTTCAAGAACAACTAGTTCCCTTCCACCATTTGGTTCTTAGAATAATATATATTCTAAGATGAGAGATTTTGCGAGCCGGACAAGGATACCCACATGGTGTGTTGCCTCCCTGGTGCCAGGGTACGGGATGTCTCAGATCTGGTCCAGAGTATTCTGATGAGAGAGGGTGAGCAGCCAGAAGTCTTGGTACATATTGGTACCAATGACATAGACAGAAAAAGAGAGGAGGTCCTGAAGGAAAATTACTGGGAGCTAGGAAGAAAATTGAAAAGCTGGACCTCCAGAGTAATAATCTCAGGATTACTGCCTGAGCCACACGCTTATCAAGGTAGGAATAGCAGAATTAAGCAGATGAATGTGTGGCTAAGTAACTGGTGCAGGGGGCAGGGCTTCAAATTCTTGGATCACTGGGATCTATTTTGGGGGAGGTATGACTTATACAGAAACAATGGGTTACACCTGAACTCAAAAGGGTACTAATACCTTGGCGGGATTATTTAATATAGTTGTTAGGGAGGGTTTAAACTAAGTTGGCAGGGGGAAGGAAACCAGGGTGTTAGGAAAATAGAAATAAGTCAAAGACACTGTGCAGCAAAGATGGCAAGAAGGACAGGCAGGTGAATAGACAGGATAATTTGCTGAATTAGTAACAGATACTGATCTAAATGTACTGTACTTAAACGCATGCAGCATTAGAAATAAAGTGGATGACCTTGTTGTACAGCTACAGGTTAAAAGATATGACACTGTGACCATCACCGAGTCATGGCTAAATGATGGATGTGATTGGGAGCTGAATGTCCAAGGATACACAGTGTATAGGAAAGATAGGAAGGTAGGTAAAGGGGGTGGCGTGGCCCTGATAGTAAGCAACGATATCAAATCACTAGAAAGAAGAGACATAGGATCAGAAGAGGTAGAATCCTTATGGGTAGAATTAAGAAATGGCAAGGGTAAAAAGACACTAATCGCAGTTATATACAGGCCTCCAAACAGCAGCCGGGATGTGGACTACACGTTACAGCTGGAAATAGAAAAAGCGTGTCAGAAGGAAAATGTCAAGAAAATTATGGGGGATTTTAATATGAAAGTGGATTGGGAAAGTCAGGAAGGTACTGAATCTCAGGAGAGGGAGTTTGTAGAATGCCTATGGGATGGCTTTTTGGAGCAGCTTGTCCAGAAGCCCACCAGGGGATTGGTTGTTTTGGATTGGGTGTTGTGTAATGAACCTGAGGCGATTAAGGAGCTGGAGGTAAAGGAATCCCTTGGAAGTAGTGATCATAATATGACTGAGTTCAGTTTCAAATTTGAAAAGGAGAAGCTGGTATCAGGTGTATCAATATTTCAGTGGAACAAAGGAAATTACAGTGGTATGAGAGAGGAACTGGCCCAAGTAGATTGGAAAAGTAAGCTAGATGGAGGGGCGGTAGAACAGAAATGGAAGAAATTCCTACAAGAAATAAGGAAAGTGCAGGAAAAATATATTCCAAGAAAAAGAAAATCATGAATGGAAAAATGGCACAAATGTGGCTAACGAGAGAGGTTAAGGCTAAAATAAAAGCAAAAGAGACAGCGTACAAGGAAGCAAAAATGAGTGGGAAAACTGAGGACTGGATGACTTTTAAAAACTTACAGAAGGAAACTAAGAAAATCATTAGGAAAGAAAAGATGAGTTATGAAAGGAAGTTGGCAATTAACATTAAAAAGGATACTAAGAGTTTTTTTTAAATATATGAAGAGTAAAAGAGTGACACGGGTAGATATAGGACAGATTGAAAATGATGCTGGAGAAAATATAATGAGTAACAAAGAGATGGCAGAGGAACTAAATGAGTATTTTGCATCAGTCTTCACAGTGGAAGACATTAGCAACATACCTGACAGCCAGAGGTCTCAGGGAATAGAATTAGATACAGTCAAGATTACAAGAGAGAAAGTACTTGGGAAGCTAAATAGACTAAGAATAGATAAGTGTCCCGGACCGAATTAGGTGCACCCACGGGTTCTGAAGGAGATGGCTTTGGAGATTGTGAAGGCATTGGAAATGATCTTCCAGGAATCAATGGACTCTGGCATGGTTCCGGAGGACTGGAAGGTTGCAAATGTAGTTCCGCTGTTTAAGAAATGAGGGAGGCAGCAAAAAGAAAATTACAGACCTATTAGTCTGACATCAGTAGTTGGAAAGTTATTAGAGTCGATCCTCAAGGACAAGGTTATGAAATACCTCGAGCATGACAAGATAGGCCGAAGCCAGCATGGTTTCATGAAGGGAAGATCCTGCCTCACCAACCTATTGGAATTTTTTGAGGTAATCTCAAATAAGATTGACAAGGGAGAAGCTGTGGATGCTGTGTATTTGGATTTGCAAAAGGCCTCTGATAAGGTGCCGCATAAGAGGCTGCTTAATAAGATGAGAGCCCATGGAATTACAGGAAAGATATTGGAATGGGTGGAGCATTGGCTGATAGGCAGAAAGCAAAGGGTGAGAATAAAGGGATCCTATTCTGATTGGTTGCCGGTTACTAGTGGTGTTCCGCAGGGGTCGGTGTTGGGGCCGCTTCTTTTTACAATGTATATAGATGATTTAGATTATGGATTAAATGGTTTTGTGGCTAAGTTTGCAGATGACACCAAGATAGGTGGAGGAGCAGGAATTGTTGAAGAAATGGAAAGGTTGCAGAGAGACTTGGTCAGTTTAGGAGAGTGGGCAAAGAAATGGCAGATGAGATACAATGCCGAGAAATGTGTGGTTGTACATTTTGGAAGAAGAAATAATCATGCAGATTATTATTTGGATGGGGAGAAAATTCAAAAATCGGAAGTGCAAAGGGACTTGGAGGTCCTCGAGCAGGATACCCTAAAGGTTAACCCCCAGGTTGGATCGGCAGTAAGGAAAGCGAATGCTATGTTGGCATTCATTTCAAGTGGAATAGTCTATAAGAGTAAGGAGGTGTTGATGAGGCTCTATGGGGCACTGGTGAGACCTCATTTGGAATACTGTGTGTAGTTTTGGGCCCCCTATCTTAGAAGGGATGTTCTGATGTTGGAGAGATTTCAGAAAAGATTTACAAGGATGACTCCTGGAATGCAGGGGCTAACATATGAGGAGCAGTTTTCAGCTCTTGGACTGTATTCATTAGAGTATAGAAGAATGAGAGGGGATCCCATAGAAAGATTTTGAATGTTGAAAGGGTTGGACAGAGTAGATGTAGAAAGGCTGTTTCCCTTGGTGGGTGATTCCAGGATAAGAGGCCACAGTCTTAGAATTAGAGGGTGCCCATTTAAAACAGAGATGAGGAAAATTTTTTTTAGCTAGAGGATTGTGGATTTATGGAATTCATTGTCACATACAGCTGTGGAGGCCCGATCATTGAGGGTGTTTAAGGAGGAGATTGATAGGTGTCTAATTAGCCAGGGTATCAAGGGATATGGGGAAAAAGCCTGAAATTGGAACTGGATGGGAGAATATTTTAGCTTATGGTGGAGTGGTGGAGCAGACTCGATGGACCAAATGGCCTACTTCTGCTCCTTTGTCTCGTCTTGTGATATATATTAAGATGAACATTTTTTTGTTCTAATTGTGTTTTCTTGTAAAGAAATTGTGTATAATTTATGTTTAATTTCTTGTGAATCTTGCTATATGCCTGTAATTTTGCTGTAGGTAAGTTTTTCATTACACTTGTGCACACATACACTTCTGCATATGACAATAAACTTGACTTGGACATGGATTCAAGGTTATCAATGTCATTCTCAAATAACCCTTCTTCACTTCAGCCAACCATGTGACACAGATTCCCAGGAATCACTAGGATGTTGCATTGTTTTTCCAAGGAAGCTTAGAGAAAATCCTCAAATCTTTTCTTCTTCTATCCAACCTGCTAATCTCCTTCTTTGACAGAAAGGTATATATCCAAACAAAATTATCTGACATGGAAGGTGATTACATCAGGTGCAGAATGGAATGCAGAAGGAAAGCTAGAAATTTGATGAGCATAATAACTTGGTGAAGAGGGAAAAAGAGATGCTACTAGATATTAAAATTCCAAAAAAAAATCAAGTTAAATGTGAAGAAAATTACAATTATTTGATTTTAAATAAATGGTAAAGTAGTCATTTTCAAATGAGCATATGGGATCCATTGGATTTTAGTTCTTATTCTGGTAAATAGAGGTGGAGCAGATCCATTTAATCTTGTACCATGGAAAACTACAGCTGTGTCATAACCTGCAGGAGCTCAAGGTTTGGACTTTGCAAAATGAGCAATAGCAGGTGTTCCTACAGTGCATTCATGCACCTAAAAAATGGCATGGACAGCACTTTCCAGGCAGTGATCAGCGACAGACAGGTTTTCAAACTGAGGAAATTGGTGACCACTAGGTTAATCCAGGAGCATTAAACTGGGAGCACTGTCATCTCTACCTTCTTAAACATTGTCCAAGAGGTGTGGATGACCAGAGTAAAGTCCATGGTGCCAGGGACGAAGATGCCAGCTGTACAAAGTGAAAGAGACAGGAGAACAGGTGATTTAATATTTAAGGGATAGCTTGGTTACCGATAAGTTCCCAGTTGCCAATGTCAAGGATATAAACGTGCTGCTGTAGAACGTATAAGGAGGGATGGCTTGCAGCCAGAATTTATGGCACTTATTGTAGCAAAGTCAAAGTTTGAAAGCGGTATAAAGTTCTGCAGATAGTTGCAGCAAAGTATGGAAGGAATGAAAAGCAGTACCTGAAGATCCAACATCAGAACTTAAGAAAACAGGAATGGGTTTAGGGGTTCAGTCCTCCTCATTTCCGTTCCAAAGGAATGTGCTTCTATTCTGAAGCTGTGCCCTCTGGCCCTGTAATCTCCCACTATATGGAACACCTGTTCCACATTCACTCTTAACTAGGCCTTCCAATTTCGATAGTTTCAATGACAGACCCAACCGCTATTCTTCTAAACTCCAATGAGTACAGGCCCAGAGCCATTTACCACGCCTCATACTGTAGCCCTTTCATTCCCAGGATTACTCTCATAAACCTCTTCTGGAACCCCTCCAAAGCCAGCACATCCCTTCTTAGATATGGGTTCCAAAGCTGCTCATTGTACTCCAAATGTGGACTGACCAATTCCTTAAAAATCCTCAGCTTTACATCTGCATCTTGCACTCTTGTCCTCTCCATATGAATGTTAATATTGCATTTGCCTTCCTTCCAGCTGACTCAACTTGCAAGTCATCCTTCAGGGAATCCCGCACTAGGACTCTCAAGTCCCTTTGCACCTCTGATTTCTGAATTCACTTCCTTTTTCATAAGAGCATTGGAAGCCGTGCTCAGAGCTGCACCAGCCATGAGGGGTATGGAGGGGTATAGGCAGACGATAGTCAGGTGAGAAGAAGAGTGGGGGTGAGAGGATAACCAGAATGGAGAATGGAAAAAGAGAGGGGAGGGGGAAGGAATTTATGTTCATGCTATCAGGTTGGAGGCTACTCAAACAGAATATGAGGTGTTGCTCCTCCAACCTGTATTTGGCCCCATCATGGCAGTAGAGGCCAAAGACATACATGTCAGAATGGGAACTGTAAGTCGAATTGAAACCAGGAGACAATGCCTTCCACAGCAGAGACAGAGAAAAGGTGCTTGACAAAGATAGATATGATAGAGCAAGAGGGTTCATAGGGGATGGGTGGCATTAGTAGTCAAGGAAAATGTCACAACAGCAGTGCTCAGAAAGGACAGACTGGAGAGCTGATCCTCTGAGGCTATAAGGGGATAAGTGATGAAACCCTCGGTTTCCTCAGCTGCTGAAGTCTAGGGAAGACGACCTCCGGCCTCACCAAACATGGGAGATTGAGGCATACTCCTGCCCCAAATCCCAGTTTGTGTGGATGCTGTGCAATTTGCTACTCCGTTACAAATCAATGCCACGAAATAACAATTAAACAGTCAAAGGTGCACAAGTCAGAGCTCATCTTGACCTTCTCTGTCACTCACGCGCTGGTCCCTCAGTCAACGTGAAAGCACACACCACCTTCCAAGTGTCACTGGCAATCCATCTCGAATAAATAGGTCTCCCATCGGGTTGTATCCTACGACTGGTTCTCCCCAGCATCATCTCTCATCATCTCCTCTCAAACAAAAGCCCCAAACCCAACCTTAGTGTCCCTCACCAGAGAAACATTCCCTTAATTCGACTAATCTGATTGGATGGCACACATTTCTCCTCATCTCTTATCTTCAGCAGTAACCCAAACAAGCATGAAAACAGAACAGACTGCTCTTACAGAACTGCCAAAGTGAAATACATAAAGCATAACAGTAAAAATATGAACCAGGGTAGTACACCGAGGAATAAGAAGCTAATACCATGTTAATTGGATTATATTATAAACCATCCAATTGTCAATAGGATTTACACCAGCAAATTTGTAGAGCGATTGCAGACTGGTGCAAAAAATAGAAAGTTATGACAGAAGTTGATTTTTAACTTTCTTCATAGATTCCTATACTGCAAAAGGACAGGATGGGTTAGAGTTTATCAAATGCGTTCAGGAAAGTTTCCTTAATCAATAGCTAGAGGTTCCAATCAGAGAGTGCAATACTGGATTTGATATTAAGGAAAGGTAGATGACTGAAGTGTGTGTAGGGCATTACAGTGGATCTAGTGATCATAATTTCATTAGTTTGAAGATTATTATGGAGAAGCATAGGTCTAGTCCTCTGGCTGTGATTTTAAATTGGGGCTATGGTTCAGTATGGAATAGATGGGCTGAGTGACCCATTTCTGTGCTGTAGTGCTCTATGAGTCTAAACTGGTCCCCCAAATTGAGTTGGGAGGATGCTGGATACAGTAAGTGACCCCAACAAACTTGCAGGTGAAATGTCGCCTCACCTGGAAGGAATGTTTGAGGCTTGACTGTGAAGGAGGATGTGTAGAGGCAAGCAGAGCACTTGTCACACTAAGGGGATAAGTGCCAGAAGAATATGTGGATATTGAGACATGTAGCAAGTGATCCAGATGAAAAGCGGAAGGGTGGCTGGTGGAACGGAGAGATGGGCTTGGTGGTAGGATCCTGTTAGCGATTACAGAGAATGATGCACTGGATATGGAGGCTTATGAAATGGTAGGTAAGGACCAGGGGAACCCTATTCATGTTATGATGGCAGGAGGATGGGGCAAGGGCAGATGTGTGAGAAATGGAGGGGATGCTGGTGAGGGCACTACCAATGGTAGTGGAAGGGAAAACTCATTCTTTGAAAAAAAAGAGGACATCCTGAGCACAGATGTGGTGGAGACAGAGGAACTAAGAGAAGGGACAGTGTGGGAACAGCTATAGTAAAGATAGCTAAGAGAGTCAGTAGGTTTGTGAAAGATACCAGTGGATAGCCTGCCTCCAATGATGGAGAGTGTGAGAGTGAGAAAGAGAACTGTCAGGGATGGACCAATTAAATTTGAGGGCAGGGCGGAAGTTGGAGTTGGATACAAAGTTGATGAAATTGACGAGCTCAGCATGGATGCAGGAAGCAGCACCAATGCAGTCATCACTGTAGTGGATGAAAAGTTGGGGACCATGACCAATGTAGGCTTGGAACATGGACAGCTTATTATAACTGATGAAAAAGCAGACCTAGTTTGTTGAGGGAAAGGACCAGTTCTGCCACTGGTGCTGGAAGGTAATGGTAGGGAAACCGGTTAGGTCTGCTAACAAGAAAGCAGAGAGTTTTGACCTTCCTGATGTGGGGTGGAAGTGCACAGAGACTGGGTGTTCATGGTGATCCAAGCTAGGGAAGTGAAAGAGATTGAAGTGGCGTAGCACACATGAATTTAGGTAGAAAGAGACTAAACACAACAGGACAAAATGGAATTGAGTTATATGGATACGAGTTCAGTGGGGCAGGAGCAGGCAGAAACAATGCACCTGCCGGGACAGTTAGGCTTGTGGATCCTAGGTAGAAGGCACAAGTGAACGGTGAGGGGTCAGGAAACTATGAGATTGGCGGCAGTGGATGGAAGGTAATCCAAGTCAATAAGGTTGGTGATAATGTGGGAGACGAGGCCTGGTGCTGCTTAGAAGGGGCTTGTGCAAAGTGCAAGTAAGAGGACATGTCTGAGAGCTGTCGAATGGTCTCAACAAGGCAGACTACAATAGCAGCACCACTGTCTGTGGATTTGCTACGGAGTGTGGGATTATTGTGGGGAATGGAGGGCAGTGCATTCAGAGAGGGAGAGGTTAAATCAGTGAGAGGAAAGTGGAAGTCAAGATGGCTGTTATGTCGTTAGCAGTTAGGGATAAACAGATTCAGAGTAGGCAGAAGGCCAGGGTGGGGTGTCCAAGAAGAGGAGAAGGGATCATTCTTGTCAAAGAAATAGGCTCAGAGATGGAAGAGTTGATTATTGACTGCAGGAGGAGGAAAACAGAGATCCATGAGCCAGAGATCACTGGGAAATCAAAGGTGGAGAGGGTCAGCAAATTTAAATTCATCAATGTTGCCATTTCGGAGGATCTCTCCCAGGTTCAGCAGATAAATGTAATTATGAAGAAAGTACAGCAGTGCCTCTACTTCCTTAGAAGTTCGCAAAGATTCAGAAAAACATCTAAAACTTTGACAAGACTTCTATAGATGTGTAGTGAAGAGTATATTGACTGGTTGCATCAAAACCCTTGAATGGAAAATCCTACAAAAGTATTGGATATAGCCCAGTCCATCATGGGTAAAGCCCTCCCCTCCATTGAACACATCTACATGAAATGTTGTTGCAGGAAAGCTGTACGCGTCATCAGGAACCTCCGCCACCCAGGTCATCATGCTCTCTTCGTGCTGCTGCCATCAGGAACCCCCGCCACCCAGGTCATCTTCTCTTCATGCTGCTGCCATCAGGAAGAAGGTACAGGAAGCTCAGGACTCTCATCACCAGGTTCAGGAACAGTTATTACACCACTCAACCATCAGGATCTTGAACCACGGGGAATAACTTCACTCAACTTTACTTGCCCCATCTCTGAACTGTTCCCACAACCTATAAACTCACTTTCACGGAATCTTCATCTCATATGCTCAATATTAATTATTTATTTTTCCTTTCTTTTTGTATTTGCTCAGTTTTTTGTCTTTTGTCCACCTTGTTGGTGCAGTCCTTCATTGATTCTATTCTGGTTCAAAGGTTCAATTTAGTGTCAGAGAAATGTATACAACATACATCCTGAAACGCATTTTCTTCACAAACATCCACGAAAACAGAGAAGTGCCCCAAAGAATGAAGGACGGTTAAATGTGAGAACCCCAAAGTCCCCCCCAGCTCCCCCCTCCTGTGTGTAAGCAGCAGCGAGCAACAATCCCCCCTCCCCCCACCGGCAAAAAAAGCGGGCATTGGCACCACCAAGCACTCAAGCGTGAGCAAAGCAATAGCAAGGACACAGACTTGCAGTTACCCCAAAGACTCGCGTTTCAGCCAGCATTCAACATACAGCAGATTTTCTCTCCCTAATAAGGGAGAGGGAGGTGTCTCCATTTTCCCATTATTAGATATTATTGAGTATGCGCACAAGAAACTGAATCTCAGGGTTGAATATGATAACACTTATGAAATTTTATAATAAATTTACCTTTAACTTTGAATTTTTGGGAAAAAAGCTTGACATCATGGTGGGCATGGAACTCACTAAAATGTGCGTGTAGGGGCTCAAAGCTAAGAGTTTTGCTGAGCATAAACAGTTTGTCTCAGAAAAGGGAGAGTTGGAGGCGATGGTGAATGCGTGGCAGGGTTATAGGGAGGTTAGAGGCTTAGGGGCATCAGAAGAGAGAGGAGGGTTGGAGTTTTCATGAAAAGTGGGTGAGAGGAAGATTGGGGCTCAGAGGAATGAAGGAGGTTACAAAGAGTATAGGGGAGTCTGAGACACCAGGGGTGGGTGGGGGGGCAGTTGTGGATGAAGAGGAGCTGCGGAACCCAGCATATGAGGAAGGCTTGGGCTGGAGGTGGAGGCATTTGAGGTTGGAGCTGAGGCAGTTGGTGTCTCCTCCTCCTTCCCTTTCTTCCATGGTCTACTGTCTTCTCCTATTATTGCTTCTTCTTCAGCCCTCTACCACCCATTACCGCTTCCAAACATCTCCTTTCAGCTTCTTTCTTCATCTCACTCCCCCACCTGATCTCAACTTGTACTCCTTCCCCTCCTTCCACCTTCTCATTCTGGCTTCTGTCCCTTCCTTTCCAGCCCCGGTAAAGGCTCTTGCACCGAAACATCAATTGTTTATTCCTCTCCATAGATGCTGCCTGAATTGTTGAGTTCCTCCAGCATTTTGTGTGTGTTGCTCAATACTTTCAGCATCTGCAGAATTTGTGCTTCAAAACAAGTGCATCCTGGCACAGCTGAAACATGCTAAACCACAATAGCAATGAGGAATAGATAGTGCTAAATAATCCAGTGGTTAGTTTTTCCCAATCTATTATTCATCAGGTAAGTGTCAGTGACAATGCTGGTCAATTGCCCTGACTCTTCAATAGCCAGACCTCCGATGGCCATTCCGGGTTTCTCCAGGACCGTTCAGCTCAGTCTGCATTTTACATCGATGGAATGCAATGTGAAAAAAACGTTAAGTCATACAATTTATTAGCGAAGGCAGAAGAGTATTTTTAAATGGCAAGATATTGAAAGAGCTTACTATTTGGGGGGACCTGGCTTCCTCAAACAAAGAGGTCTGAAAGGGGGCATTCACCAAGCCATGCAGAAAAGAAACTGTCTTGATAAAAGGATTTGAATACAAGAGTAGAGACATTTTACTGCAATTATATAATGCTCCGGTTTGATTGCATCTGGAACACTGTGTTTTGGTCCGGTATCACTACCCAAGGAGGAACAGTGAATAAAGATAATGGAACAAACATTTATTTTGTTAATACTTGAGATTGGAACACTGGTCCTTTCCAGAAGCCCATACTCTCAAGTTTCCAAGTGTAAGAGATGACCTCATTGATCTGGTCCCATTACCTAAAAAAGAACAATGAATAGAGGAAATGGAACAAACATTTACAATATTAATTCTTAGGACTGGAGCACTGGTCCCATACTCTTGAATTTCCAAGAATAAGAGATGACCTCACAAAACAAACTTCTTTTGGGATTTAAAACTATGATTCCATACAAAATGCAATTAGTGACACAGCATAAATTATATGCAGATGTTGGTGTAATGTTTGTAAAAACATATTTATTAGTGCTAGTGATGCTGTCATGGATGTAGGATATAATACAGATACAAATAGGATCATTAGTGCTAACTGCTAACTTAGGTAGCAATTTACTGTGTGAAAGACCTTGGAAAACAGCATCTCCTGAAATGAGATTTAATTTTACTCCTGAACCTTGAACGGAAAAAACCTTTAACAAGAAGCTTCAAAAGCTACAATGTTCTGCTTATAAACAACAGAAAAAAGTAAACCCAAAAAAAAGCTTCAGCTGACAGATTCAAGTTGAACTTGGCATGTACTGTAACAATTCACTGCTTAATCTTATAATGCCTTTGTAAATGAACACATACTAACACACATGTTGTAACTAAACATCCAATATTATGATTCATCTGTGGAACCTGGAAAGAATGGTTAGGACAGAACTGTTAGGCTAAAGAATGGTTATTCGGCTTTTTTGCAGGTTAACTATGTTCGAATATTTCACTTTTGTATTGAACTAAATAGGTTGACTTTGTAAATAATTTTTCACAGGTAAAAATATGAAAAATGCTCAAGTTGTGGAATTATTTTAAATCAAGTATTCAAAGTATTACAGAAAGATCTGTATGCCATGTGCAAGATTTACAAGGAATTATTCTAAAGCATCCATTGTCTCAGTTTCCAGAGGAGCAGTGGTTTTGCAGAACAATTTTTTTTCATGTTCAAAATGAGATTTGTCTTTGCCCTACTGTATGTCTACAGCTGTTTAGACAATCATATGAAGTTGTAAAGATTGATGCCTCATAAGCACAAGATGGTTCTGAACATGGAGTAGCACCGTTCGAAACCTGCTTTACACGGCATTTTCTTGAGTCTTTCAGGGATTTCATCTTTTCAGGGGTATAATTCAGCTTTGATTCATTTGCTAGTTCAGGAGATCTGACTATCCTGAAAAGCTGATGATGAATTATGGGAATATAGGATGCAGAGTTTATTTATGTATTTTGTTTCTCTTTCTGAAACTCATAGCACTAACAATCGTCACCAGCTTAATTATAATTTCTCAACACACAGAATTGCTATATGGGTACTGTTGTGGAATTGCAGTTAGCTGTTTTTTTAATACTCCATGGCCATTTGCTCACACTACTGCTGTAACACTATTGTTAACTGATTACCTACTAATTTGATTTTCATTCACATAAAGTCATATGCTTATCACTTCAGATGATTTACATAATAGCTCAGAGACACATACAATAGATTAGAGCCTAAAACTAGGCCCTTGGTATCATTCTAAGTGCAAACTACCAACACACGCACACACAATATATAAAACTATCCTGGCACATTCCAATAGCAAAATATTTTAAAAAATGCTATCAGGATTTTCAATGCTCTTAAACCTGTGATTTTTTTTTTGGTACTGAAGGAATTCACAGTTTGCTACAGTGCTCATTTGTTCTGCTTGAAGTCCTGTATCTGAGAGACATAATCACAGATAATAGTCACCAGTAAAGACATCCAGTTTAAAAAAAAATTACAAAATCCTCATAAATTATGTAGTAAATGATTTTCCTTTATATTAATAAACCACATGTTGAAAAGTGAACAGTACATAGGATACTTCTTTTCTCCTTTTATTGTTTGTGCCTGATTGAAGAAATCAATGAATAGCATTTGTTGAAGTTTATAGGTTCATGCCTATGGATAGTGCAGTTGGCTGAGAGTCTGTATAGCAGTATTTCCACTGGGTGAAACTCTAGCCAGTAGTGGACAGAAGCTGATGCAGCAAGCAAACCTTTATAATTACTCTGCAGTAGCATCCTGTTCCTGCAGTTTTGTACTCAGTCTAATTTTCCGCAGTTTTGAATTTTCCACTGGAAGCTCTTCAACTTCATGCTGACGTTGCAACAGTTCATCTCCTTCAGTTCGCCCCTGTTCTGTCAGTATAAATCATTCAGGTTATTTTTGCCTTTGTTTTATTTTAAGGATACAGGAAACTGTATTGATGGCCCAAGTTACTTTTTGATGTGGAGGGAATCCTGGAATTTTGTACTTGTGTATCGTATATGGAATCCCTTCTTGTTAATTGTGTCATCAGTATGGAAGTGGAGTAAAATTGCATTTCCTGTCGAATATATTTCTTCAGGTGGCTATAAAAAAGTAAACAAATTCACTTTAACATTGATCGCTTAGAAAATGATTGTTGGACTTATACAACACTTACCAGTTCCTATTTATGTAGATTAAAACCCCTCAAGGCAGTTCACAAGATCAAAATTTGATAGCATGACAAGCTGGAGACATTAATGGGTTCTAATCAGCATGTTATATGAGGCAGAAATACAGAAAGGTTTAGGGAAGAATCTATGTTCAGAGTAACTAAAGGAAGGAGCCACAGTGAAGGGGAGAAGGGGTGGGATTTATAAAAGACTCCCAGTTGAAGATTATGTAAAGGACTGGAGCTTGTGGCAGGATGAAGCTGCTAGGATCTTTAATGACACTGTGGAGTTGGTGGTGGTTAGTCTTTGTAAAAGAGGGCATAGCAGCTCATCACACAATTTAGGTCAAACAGGATGCCTAGGTTAAGCAATTTTAACCTATGTGGGAAGGATAATGGGATCAGTGCTGAGAGAATGGAATTGTGTCATGATCCAAGTCAATGCTTTCAATTTCCTACATTACAATATTGATTGCCCTTCAGCAATGTATCTTTTTCTTTGTTTAATGCATCAACCAATGAGAGATCATGCAAACATACTTTATAACTTAATTAGGGGTAGTTATGTTCCACCAGCACATTGAAAATAAAGCCATTGGAAGGAATTGGTGAACTGGCAAGTGGGTTAGCCCTGTGAGTCATCGTCACATTTCTTTTTAAGCAGTCATTTGGGAACAAAGGCAACTTCCTTCTCTTCTGGTTTTGATGTTGGAATACCAAAGTAGGAATTGCAGGTGCTTCAAGGTGCTGGGGGAATGATGGGGCAAGAGGTGGCTGATGGGAAGTTCTGACTCATCTTTTGTTCCTTCATCATCATTCCAATTATGAGCCATGGCTCAGGGTTTCTCAGGAGTCAGTTGGATTACTGCATTTTATTGGAAGCTTTGGGCAAACCCTTGAATCATTATGTCAGATTGGTAATTTCCTCCCGTACAAGGACTCTGGCTATTTTGCAAGTCTAGCATCAGGCAGGTGGACAATGTGACAGCCCAGTTGGTTGAGTGCAATTAATAATTCAGTGTTGGGACGTTGGCTTGGAGAAGACCTCATGTGGTTCACTTCCTCTTCCAATGAACTTGGAGAATTCTGCCGAGACAGTATTGTTGGCATCTTTCCAGTGCCTGCTGTACATAAGTCTCAGAAACACCTATGATGACACAGGGATGATTGCTGCCCAGTAGACCACATGTTTTGCACCACGTCTGAGGTGTTCATTCTCTAATCTCTTGGTTGCTATAGTTTATTGAAGACAGTGGTAAATTTCATCATCAGTGTCTGAGATATTTGTGCTGCCCTCCAATACAAGCTCACAGCAATCTCTCATGAAATCTAAAGTCTGCTCTCTTCCGTCAAGACATGTATTGTATTGTGTCTTTTCTCAAAACAACAAGGATGGTTATTGGCATTGCAGGATGAGCATCTCCTGATTGTCATGGAGACATCAATTCAGAGCTTCCCTGAAAGATGTTGCCAACCTTTGACCATGCCCACTACCAATTTGCAGACTGAGCTGGATCAACGGCCAGTTTAAGAGATAGAATCAATCATAGTAAACACAAGGACTTGTTCTTTGGAAGCTGTTCTGACTGATCATCATCATCTCCAATAAGAAAAGGCTGCAGAAAGTTATAAACTCAGCTAGTTCCATCATGGGCACTAGCCTCCCCAGCAAAAGGTGATTCCTCAAAATGGCAGCAACAGTCATTAAGGACCACCATCTCTCAGTATATGTACTCATCTCCTTGCTGTCATCAAGATGGTAGTACAGGAGCTTGAAGACACACACTCAATGTTTCTATAACAGCTTCTTTCCCTCCACCGTCAGATTTCTGAATGGACAATGAACCCATGAACACTAACTCAGTATTTTTTCCCATGTCTTTTTATAATATTTATTTATTTATTTATTTATTTATTTATTTAAATATATTCTTATGGCAATTTATAGCTGACACTATTATGTATTGCAATGTACAGCTGCCGCAAAAAAAAATTATGATGTATGCTAATGATATTAAACCAGAATCTGATACCAAATGGTGCTGCGGCTTGTCGGGACATTCTCAATGGTGCTCCTGTAAAAATTGGTTAAAATGGTGGTGGGAGGGAGGAGCCTCACTGTTCACAGTCACCTCAGGAAGTGCTTTCTTGACCAAAAAGGTGGTGTTGAGGAATCAGGTGTATCATCTGACGAAAGCAAGCTTACCACATGCTTTCTTCATATCTACCTGTGACACTACTTTAGGGAACTATATATTTCTACCTCTTGGTCCCGCTGATCTACAACACTCCCAAGAGCCCTGTCATATACTGTGCATCTCCTGCCCTAGATTAACTTTCCAAATGCATTACTTCACATTTGCTGAAGCTGAAATCTCTCTGCTATTACTTGCCCCACTTCATTTGATGTAGATAGCCTTGAACAACCTACTTCACTGTTAACCACACCACTAATTTTGGTGTCATCCACAAATGACTAATTAAGCCAGCTATATTTTCATTCTAATGGTTAACGTAAACGAAAAATAACAGTGAACCCACCACTGATCCTGCAGCACATCACTGATCACAGGCTTCCAGTTTGAAAATCAACCCTCAACTTCCACTCTCTGAGGTCTGCCACCACCCTAATTTTGAATTGAGTTGGCTAGCTTACTCTGAATCCCATGTGCTCTAACCTTCTGGACAGCCTATTCTGCTGGACCTTATTGAAAGTCTGGAAAACGTCCATGTTGACAACATCTACCCTTCATCAATGCTCTTGGTCACCTCTTCATAAAGTTCAATGAAATGTTTGAAACACAATTTCTCATGCACAATGGTTTCTTGCTTTTCCAAATGCAGATAGATCCTGCCTCGCAGAATCTACTCCAGGAAATTATTCACCACTGATATTAGGCTCACTGGCCTATAGATCCCTGGTTTGTCCTCGCAGCCCTTCTTAAAAAGAGGCATAATATGAGCCACCCATCAGTCTTGTAGTACCTCACTCATGTCTAAGGATGATGCAAAGATCTCTAACCAGGCCTCCACAATTTCTTCCCCGCTTCTAACAATTTCCTAGGATACACTTTGTCAGGCCCTGGGGATTTCATTATTCTTATGTGATTCAATATCGCCATCACCTCTGATTTGCAATATGAAGGCACTGAATTGCTTGATGCAAGGATTACAACATGTCCTGATTGTATTATTTAACATTTTATGAATAAAGTATGTTTTTCCATTTCAAAAAACTTTTTTGATGCAACATGTAAATATTAACTGGAATGGTCAGTGCACAAAATCTTGGGAGACTCCACAATTATAACGCAAGGGAAAGAGGATAATCCATAACAGGAAATTAGAGGCAGAGCCACACAACAGGACAACAGCTCCTTCCACCACCTCTGCAGGCAGTGCATTCCTGATTTCAGCAACCATCTGGGGAAGAAAATATTTTTTCAACTCCCCTCTAAATAATCTGCCCTTTATCTCAAACTAGTGCTGTCTGCTTTAGGACTATTTGCAAAGTGGAGTACTTTCTCACTATCTACCCGATATCTCTCACAATTATGTACATCTCATGAGTCCTCCCCACCCACAACCACCAAAAGAAACAAATCCAGTTTATCTAATCTCTCCTCAGATGAAATATTCTATTCTGGGCAACATCCAATGAATCTCCTCTGCACACTCTAGATGTTCTTCCTACAATGCGGTTTAGGACTGTACACAGTACTCTAGCTCTAGCCAAACTAATAGTTTATATTGTTGTAGCATAACCTTTTTGTTCTTGTTCAGGCTAGTAAAATCAGATTTCCTGTATAACTTCTTAGTCACCTTATGTGATAATTAATCCCTAATTATCAAAGGTCTTTGGATGCATACAGTAGGACCTTCCGTTCCCCGGTACTTTCAAGGGTGCGAGTATCCTCCCAAAATGTATCACTTCACATCTTAAAAGTTGCTGGTGAACACAGCAGGTCAGGCAGCATCTCTAGGAAGAGGTACAGTTGACGTTTTGGGCTGAGTCCCTGACGAAGGGTCTCGGCCCGAAACGTCGACTGTACCTCTTCCTAGAGATGCTGCCTGGCCTGCTGCGTTCACCAGCAACTTTTACGAGTGTTGCTTGAATTTCCAGCATCTGCAGATTTCCTCGTGTTCACTTCACATCTTGTATTCTTTCTCTGCCATTTCTCAGCTCATCTTATCAACTGATCAATACTGACCTATAGCCACAGGCAACTCACCATCAATACCACTGTCAACCTTGCAGTATGCCAGCTATGTCAATGGCTGCAAAGATGCCAAGAACAGTATCACAGCAATGTTTACCAATATTTTATTCACATTGCAATTGTTTTGCCAGTTTTGGTTCTACAGCAGGGTCAGATATCTGGCAGATGAGGTTCAAATTTTAGAGCCATCAAGTGTTACAAGAGTTAAATTAAATGCATTAAAATGTCAACTACAATATGTGATTAGATCTTGCGCTCCTTAATGGGGAAAATGTCCCGTAAAAGTACAAGTGAATGCAGGCATTGAAGGAAGGGTTAAAGTTCAGTGATCAAAAGCTCAATCTAAAAGCTAGGTCTAAGGAAGACCATAAAAGGATGCGAAGCAAATTTAAAGCCTTAGGGATAAAAACTCCAAAATGTGCTGCCTGCATAGTTGGTAGAGCAAAGAAAAAATGCATAAAAGACAGAATGAGTCAGAGGAAGGGTAAAATTGGTGAGGGGAATGTATAATTGCAGGATGTTAGAAACACAAGATCTGAGGCCCTGGAGGGATTCAAGCATGTGGAAAATTTGAAGTTTGATGTGATTAATAAAATCAGCATCTGAAACTTCCATTATATTCAGTTTAATCGAATTTTGAAACGTAAGAGTTTTTTTTTATGATTCAACAGTGTTACAGAGAATTGAATGTGCTTTCACTGCAGGTTTTTGTAGTGGTTGTAAAAGTTGTGTTCTCATAAATGCAGTATGATATTATCAGAGGGATAATCCACAGTGAGAGTTCACTTCCCACTATGATAGCTCAAGAATTTGATATCTGTTAAAATAAACTGGTACCAGTACCATGAAGCAGGTAGTTTGTCAGAAACGTAGATGTCCTTTACAAAAGAAAGCATCAACACTGACCTGGTCTGCTCTGTGATAACTAACGTTTCTCAACAACAGAGCAAGCCAGAGCTGTCTGCAGTCTTATAATAGTCTGTCATGAATGTGGTGGAATAACATGAGACTGACCAGCTGTAAAGTTGGGCAGAGCAGCGGCAGATGACAAACACAAAGTGATGCATTTTGGAGGATCAAATAGAGGTGGACATACACTATAAACATTAGGGCTCTTGCGAGTGTTGATGAACGGAACTGTCTTGAGTACAAGTCAATAGATCCTTGAAAGTGGGCACTTAGGATGCTTATCTTGCTCACCATGGCATGGAATATAAGAACAGGAACATCAAGATGCAACCTTATAAAACTTGGGACTGTTGTGTGCAGTCTGGTTACTGTACTATAGGATGATATGATTCCACTGGAGACGGTACAGAAGGAATTTGGCAAGATTGGACCATTTCGGTTTTGAGGAAAGATTGGATTGACTAGGTTTGTTTACCCCAGAGCAGAAGAGTCTGAGGTATGATCTAATAAAGGTATACAGAATTATGAGGGGGATACAGAGGATAGAAACTTTCTCCCTTGGTGGAGGTGTTAAAATAAAGAGGTGCAAGTTGAAAGGTGGGAGGAATGGAGGGGTTCTGAAGGGGGAAATTTTTCCCCACACAGAACGTGTACAATCTGGAATGCGCTGCTGAGTAAGTTAGTGGAGATAGGTATTCTAACAACACTTGAGTAGCATTACTGACAAACATCACGAATCATTAACTCATTGAAGGCTATAGACCAAATGTGAATAAAGGGGATTAATATAGACAAGGACATCGATTAGTATTGAATTTGGTTTATTATTGTCACATGTACTGAGATACAGTGAAAAACTTTTCATTGTGTACCAATCGTGGAAAGGAGAACAGAGTACAGAAAGCAGTGTTGTAGCTACAGAGACATCAATAAGACATACAAATAAAACAGAAGGGCTCTGATGACGTAGACTAGATGATCAAGAGTCTATCTTTAGCAGATCATTTGCATGAACATGGTGGGACAAGGAGTCTGCTTCCGTGCTGTGGCACTCTGTGATTCTCCCTATGATTCTGACTAAACTCTGGAATAGCACAGTGTGAATTTGTTCACGACAGCACTTACAATGACTCAAAAAGTAGCTCACTACCATCTTCATAGGGCAGCTATGGGTGAGCAATGAATGGGAACTTTGCAATATCAGCCACGTCCCAAGAATGTTGGGTGTTACATAGACCATCTACTCAGCAACATAAAACAATCAAGAATAATTTTCGCATATTCAGTATGAGACTCTCAGCTCCCAGACTGACAGGAATTTGAAAAGGACATATGTCAGCTGAAAACAACACAAAACCTCCAGTGTGGTAGCACAAACCCAGCATCAAACTCGTGGTCTACTGGGTATCTGTGCCCTCAGAGCAATCAGAGACATGGACTACTTGCAGTAGGCACATTAAATTATTAGAAAGGTACCAACAGTAATGTATCTGCAAAATCCTAGAGGACAAGAAAACCAATGTCAGTGCCCTCTCCTTGGCACTCCAGGGTTGCTGGGAA
This sequence comes from Mobula hypostoma, assembly GCF_963921235.1. NCBI lineage: Eukaryota > Metazoa > Chordata > Chondrichthyes > Myliobatiformes > Myliobatidae > Mobula > Mobula hypostoma. The sequence continues at coordinate 104,892,431 of NC_086100.1, read as the reverse complement.
GGTCATATCATTCACAGATCCAAACTGAGACTCTTTTCTGAGACTCAGATGCTCTTTTCTGAGCTGAGAGTTTGTCAGATGGATAGGGAAAATGCCTAAATGCCATCAAAGCCTTCTAGAGATATATATCTCTACATATTTGTTGGAATCCTTGGCCCATTATTAGTCAAAATGGAGAATGAACACTCAGGGTGGAAATGGGAATTTTGTAACTCTTAATCAGAACACAAAAGCCATACAAAAATGGCAGAAACACACCAGTCACCACCTTACCTCCTCAGAAACTCCGATGTGACAGATTCTAAGGGTCGCATCAATCACCTTACAGCACACTGAAAAGAGCAGTTTCATGTCACCCTTCCATGAGGGACTGTGTAAAAAGAAATGAGTGTGTGTGGACGGTGGGGGGGCGGGGTGGCGATTGTGATGTTTATGTATGACTGCCATCTGAGGGAAGACAGAGGAGTAATGGGATTGAGATTTCCTGGGTGCTGGAGTTCAGAGAAAGGACTTAAAGCCAGGGGTTCAACTGTAAAGGCAAGTCATGGGTTCCTGGGAACAGAATGGCACAGGGAAGTTGGGGGCCCCTCAATGATTGAGAAATGTGCTACATTAGCTGAATGAGGTGGTTTAATGCAAGTGGCAGAGATTTAAGGCCTCATTGCACCAAGAGTACCTGGTGATGGATCTCATCGAGACAACATGACGCAAAGCTCTGAAAGGAATACGGTATGTGGGATAATGTCATGGCAGGACCACGAAGACAGCAGTGTCTAATAAATTGACCAAACTTGTTAGGAAATGGCCAATCTGAATTTACAGCCAAATATCAGCACATTGTAATGTTGTTGGCAATTAATTGTAGCAGTTGACTTGCAGAAGGTTACTTCAACAAATAAAACAAACCTTGTTTTATGGAACACACACAAAATGCTGGAGGAACTCAACAGGCCAGGTAGCATTGATGCAAAAGAGTACAGTCAACGTTTCGGGCCAAGACCCTTCGGCAGGACTGGAGAAAAAAAGTTGAGGAGCAGGTGGGAAAAGAGAAACACAAGGTGATAGGTGAAACCTGAAGGGGGAGAGATGAAGTAAAGAGCTAGGAAGTTGATTGGTGAAAAACATACAGGGCAGGAGAAGGGGGAATCTGATAGAAAAGGACAGAAAGAAGCCGAAATTCGATGTGTCGGTATTTCAGTGGAGTAAAGGAAATTACATGAGAGAAGACTGACCAAAGTTGACTGGAAAGGGACACTAGCCAGAAGGACAGCAGAGCAGCAGTGGCTGGAGTTTATGCGAGAAATGAGGAAGGTGCAAGACAGATATATTCCAAAAAAGAAGACATTTTTGAATGGGAAAAGGATGCACCTGTGGCTGACAAGAGAAGTCAAAGCCAAAGTTAAAGCAAAGGAGAGGGCATACAAGGAAGCAAAAATTAATGGGAAGACAGAGGATTGGGAAATTTTTTAAAGCTTGCAAAAGGAAATTAAGAAGGTCATTAAGAGGGAAAAGATGAACTATGAAAGGAAGCTAGCAAATAATATTGAAGAGGATACTAAAAGCTTTTTCAAGTATATAAAGAGTAAAAGACAGGTAAGAGCAGATATAGGACTGATAGAAAATGATGCTGGAGAAATTGTAATGGGAGATAAGGAGATGGCGGAGGAACTGAACGAGTATTTTGCATCAGTCTTCACTGAGGAAGACATCAGCAGTATACCGGACACTCAAGGGTGGCAGCAAAGAGAAGTGTGCACAGTCACAATTACGACAGAGAAAGTACTCAGGAAGCTGAAGAGTCTAAAGGTAGATAAATCTCCCAGACCAGATGGAATGCACCCTCGTGTTCTGAAGGAAGTAGCTGTGGAGATTGCGGAGGCATTAGCAATGATCTTTCAAAAGTCAATAGATTCTGGCATGGTTCCGGAGGACTGGAAGATTGCAAATGCCACTCCGTTACTTAAGAAGGGGGCAAGGAAGCAAAAAGTAAATTATACACCTGTTAGCTTGACATCAGTGGTTGGGAAGTTGTTGGAGTTGATTGTCAAAGATGAGGTTACGGAGTATCTGGAGGCATATGACAAGATAGGCAGAACTCAGCATGGTTTTCTTAAAGGAAAATCCTGCCTGACAAACCTATTGAAATTTTTTGAGGAAATTACAAGGGAAATGCAGCGAATGTTGTGTATTTGGATTTTCAGAAGGCCTTTGGCAAGGTGCCGCACGAGGCTGCTAAACAAGATAAGAGCCCATGGAATTACAGGAAAGTTACATACGTGGATAGGGTGTTGGCTGATTGGCAGAAAACAGAGTGGGAATAAAGGGATCCTATTCTGGTTGGCTGCCGCTTACCAGTGGTGTTCCACAGGGATCAGTGTTGGGGCCGCTTCTTTTTACATTGTACATCAACGATTTGGATAATGGAATAGATGGCCTTGTTGCTAAGTTTGCTGATGATACAAAGATAGGTGGAGGGGCCGGTAGTGCTGAGGAAACAGTGAGTCTGCAGAGAGACTTGGATAGATTGCGAGAATGGGCTAAGAAGCGGCAAATGAAGTACAATGTTGGAAAGTGTATGGTTATGCACTTCAGTAAAAGAAATAAACAGTCAAACTATTATTTAAATGGGGAGAGAATTCAAAGTTCTGAGATGCAATGAAACTTGAGAGTTCTCATGCAGATACCCTTAAGGTTAACCTCCAGGTTGAGTCAGTAGTGAAGAAAGCGAATGCAATGTTGGCATTCATTTCTAGAGGAATAGAGTATGGGAGCAGGGATGTGATGTTGAGCCTCTATAAGGCGCTGGTGAGACCTCACTTGGAGTACTGTGGGCAGTTTTGGTCTCCTTATTTAAGAAAGGATGTGCTGATGTTGGAGAGGGTTCAGAGAAGATTCACTAGAATGATTCCAGCAATCAGAGGGTTAACATATGAGGAACGTTTAATCGCTCTTGGACTGTACTCCTTGGAGTTTAGAAGAATGAGGGGGGACCTCATAGAAAAATTTCGAATGTTGAAAGGCATGGACAGAGTGGATGTGGCAAAGTTGTTTCCCATGATGGGGGAGTCTAGTACGAGATGGCATTACTTAAGGATTGAAGAGCGCCCATTCAGAACAGAAATGTGAAGAAATTTTTTCAGCCAGAGGGTGGTGAATCTGTGGAATTTGTTGCCATGGGCAGCAGTGGAGGCCAAGTCATTGGGTGTATTTAAGGCAGAGATTGAGAGGTATCTGAGTAGCCAGGGCATCAAAGGTTATGGTGAGAAGGCGGGGGAGTGGGACTAAATGGGAGATTGGATCAGCTCATGATAAAATGGCCGAGCAGACTCGATAGGCCAAATGGCCGACTTCTGCTCCTATGTCTTATGGTCTTATGGACAGAGGGCTATGGAAGAAAGAAAAAGAGGGAGGATCACCAGAGGGAGGCAATGGACAGGCAAGCAGATAAGGTTGGAGAAGGAAAAGTGAATGGGGGGGGCGGGGTGCGCATTACCGAAGTTCGAGAAATCGATGCTCACGTCATCATGTTGGAGGCTACCTAGACGGAATATGTGCTGGCCGTGGAAACTGGTGGGGTAGTTGCTGAGGACGAGGAACCCTTTCCCTGGTTGGGAGGGTGGGGTGAGAGCACACATACGTGAAATGGAAGAGATGCATTTGAGGGCAATGTTGATGGTGAAAAACAGGAAGCCCCTTTCTTTGAAGGAGGACATCTCCTTCATTTGTAAATGAAAAGCCTTATCCTGAGAGCAAATGTGGAGGAGATGCAGGAACTGAGAGAAAGGGATAATGTTTTTGCAAGTAACAGGGTAGGAGAAGGTGTAGTCCATGTAGTTGTGAGAGTCCGTGGGTGTGTAATAGACATCAGTAGATCAGCTGTTCCCAGAGATAGAGACAGGGGGATCGAGAAAGGGGAGAGTGTGTCAGAAATGGACCAGGTAAATTTGAGGGTAGGATGTCCTCACCTATCACCCCACCAGACTCTGTGTCCAGCATATAATTCTCCACAACTTCTGCAGTCTCCAATGGAATCTCACCACCAAGCACACCTTTCCCTCTCCCCCATCTCCCCAGCCCCCTCCCCGACTTTCTGCTCTCTGCAGGGATTGCTCCCTACATGACTCCCTTGGCATGAGCATTGATTTCTCAAACTTTCATTAATGACCCCACCCCTTCACCATTCCCCATTCCCTTTTCCATCTCTCACCTTATCTCCTTGCCCACCCATCACAGCCCTCTGGTGCTTCTCCTTTTTCTTTCTTCCATGGCCTTCTGTCCTCTTCTATCAGACTACTCCTTCTCCTGCCCAGTATCTCTTTCACCAATCAACTTCCCAGCTCTTTACTTCATCCCTCCCTCCCCCATTTTCACTTATCACCTTGTTCCTCTCTCCCCTCCTCCCACATTTTAAATCTACTCCTCAGCTTTTGTTCTCCAGAGCTGCTGAAAGGTTTTGCCCCAAAACGTTGACTGTACTTTTTTTCCCCATAGATTCTACTTGGCCTGCTGAGTTCCTCCAGCATTCTGTGTATGTTGCTCGGGTTTTCAGCATCAGCAGAGTTTCTCTTGTTTGTGCTTGTTTTACTGAAGAAGATCTTGAATAAGGATATTTCCATTGTAACTTCATCAGGACCCTGGGTGAAGTGCCACTGGAATTATTTGTAAATAACTGAATACACCAAAGGATTGGTCCACATCCCAACTTACAGCAGACTGGGCTAACCAGAGAGTCTCTGATTGTATGAATACATGCTGAGAAAGAAATGGAAGGATAAGGGAGAGCCGAACGTGAATGAAGCATGAGAAGAACATGGGTGATGTTTCTACACTGCAAGATTCTTTGCCATGTTATTCTACATCAACAACATTTACATATACCCAACAACTAAAGTGTTTTGTATCCAAGTTCCTGCATTTCTCTTCTCTCTTCTATTTTCATTCATCTTCTTTGATTTACATTTCCTCTGGGTGGCTGTGATACACCACATCTTTCAGCTGTTACATTGCTGTCATTCAGCTTCTCTTTATTTTCTCCTACCCTCTCCACTCTTTGCAAATTGTTTGATTTCCAACCGTTCTGAGGTCTGCTGTAATATTATTGATCTGACATTGTCAGGTGTCTCACCTGCTATTTCCATCATTTTCTACTTTATTGCAGATTTCCATTATCTGCCAGCTTCTCAGGCAAAGTTCATCAATAATTTACCATTTCATAGAATAGTTCATAGTTATACATCTTGATATCAATCCATTGAAGTTGGCTTGTTCCTTACCCCTGATCCACAGAACTGTCCAAGCCTTGAAGCAGTGGTGTCAAACCCATCAAATATTTCAATGAAGTCATAGCCACAGTCAGCTTCCACTTCCACTTCAAATGTTTGGAAGGATAACTCCACTCCGTAACCTTTTTCTGCAACGATCTGCCATTCACAATCAACCTGGCCTGGATAGTTGTTGTCCCCAAACTGTGCATGGGAGTACAGCTCTTTGGATATAATTTCAGCCCGCAGTCTCCCACCACATTCTGAAACAAAGAATTTAACAAGTAAGCAATTTGTCATTTGGCACATCTATTTGCAAGACCATAGTCAAAGGCATGGAAATCCATTCAGAAGAAAGTTAATACTCTATCATAGTATTAACTTAATAGCCTGATTAGCCTAATTATGAGTTTTCTAAAATCCATTCACAATTAGACATTAACTATCTTTCTGTAAATTGCTAGCTTTTTTCCCCACACTACATAACTGAACATGAGCATAAACATTAAAAGTTAATTTGATCCTTTTAGTAAATAAAAAAATAACTTAAATTTGTTGCAAAATAGGAGTGTAAGTCAGACAAGGATTTAACAATGACCCATATTCTCCAAGAGTTTGGGCATAAGTATATATTTTCAGGAAGAAACTCAAGGTGGAGAGAGATGTGAAGAGGATGGATGGAGTGAAGGAGAGCTTAGGGCCTAACCTGAGAGCAATGCCACCAATGGTCCAATGACTGGAATCATCTGTGCAAGAGATTGGCCTCATAAAAGCACAGAGATTACGGGGAGACTGTAAAGCAAGCAAGCATTGTAGTGTAGTAGTTAGCACAGCACTTTACAGTACCAGTGACCCAGGTTCAATTCCTGTTATTGTCTGTAAGGAGTTTGTACGTTAGCCCCTCAACCATGTGAGTTTCCTTCAGGTGCTCCGGTTTCCTCCCACATTCTAAAGACATTCCGGTTGGTAGGATAATTGGTCATTCTAAATTGTTCCATGATTAGGTTGTGGCTAAATTGGGGGATTGTTGGGCAGTGTGGCTTAAAGGGATGGAATGGCTTATTGCATACTGTATCTCAATAAATTAAAATTAAAAAAATAAACTTCCAAAAATTAGCAAACTTTCATGAGATTGTGAAATTAAAGCTTTGATGAACTAGGAGATGACAGACACAGGGCTATGGGGAACAGGGACAATGTGCAAAACAGGGTAAGGGACTTTTTTAATGAGGCAAGATGGTATAGTGTGGGACACGTGCTTTAGTTTGGGATGCTGACAATCCTACACTAGCTGGGGCAGCCCTCATTTCAGAGGGAAATAATCTTTCTCATAAAATCACTATGGGTTACCCTACTTCCCTTGGTAAATTTGCTACAAAGGTCAAGTTCCAGGTCAGAAAAGACCGAGCCACCAAGATTTTACAGTCAGCAGAGACACTGCAAAATCATTGTTATCTATAAAGGTAAATTAAAACTCATCTTGCACAAGTTTCCCAGTGAGGATTTTCCAGAACTGTTGGAAGAAATTCTTCCTGTTGAGTCATAAGTGCTGCATTGACAAGTCTTGCTGATGGACGTCCCCCAAGTCCCAGACAACAGTCAAAGGCTTACATTTGGCTGTTACTCTAGGTGGGGAGAGGGAAGAAGGGAAGCGTAACAGGGTGCAGTGGACAGAGGAAATGGAAGCAAGTTGGAGAAAGGCAGGCAGTTGGAAAGAGAATGAGAGGGAAGATGGGGGGGGAGAAGAGGGTGAGAAAGTCAGAGTGGAATGGAATAAAAGAAAAGGCTGAGGAAGGAGAGAGAATGACAAAAGGAAAGAGAATGAGAGGTGAGGGAAATATAATGGGGCACTGGTAAGAAATGGAAGGAGAGAGGGAGGGACAGCAAGAAAAGATGAAGGGATGCATTAGAGAAGACTGAAAGGAGGATTGAAAGATGAGGGTCAGGCTAATTAACAGCAAGAGAGAGCAGGTAGAGCACTTGGACCCTTTGTGCTTCATCTACCATTTAATAAATCCTGATTGGGCTTTTACCCCACTTTTATGTACTTACCACATATCACTTCATCGTTTGAGATAAAAAAAAACAAGTGGTGGATGGGGAAGCAGAGACCTTGGGACCTAAAAATGCACCAGCTGACACTGTTTTCAGAGACCAGTATGGACCACTGGAATGCTGCTGTTTAGACGTTTATGGATCAAGGACCAGCAGTTCAGGAGAAGGGCGAGTAAGGACAATAATTAGGGATTCAGAGGAAAGGCAGAATAAAACAGAACTGACAGTTTTTATTGGGTAGGAGTGGGCCAGACAAGGGTCTGGAACTTAAAGCAATCTCAACCCTTGTGGAAACCAAAGGCGGTGAAGGGGATGGTAGAAGTTCCTTTGGGATCAGGATATGGCGGGACTAAGGATGACGTTAATAATTCACCTGGCAGACATCCCAGTCCAACCTCACACTGGACAACAAGGTCCCATTCTCTGCAACGCTCCTGAAGGAGCAGTGCCTGGGAAATAACATAAACCCATCCAGCTCCACTGAGGACATAACGTCTGAACAAAACGTTGATTTATACCTTGAAGTATCATTAAAACCTGTGTGGATAATTTTGTACCTATGAAAATTTGCTGTACATTCCTGAACCAAAAGCCATGAATGAACCGGGAGGTTCATTGTCAGCAGAGGGCTAGGTATGTGGCATTTAAGTCAAAACCTATGAGGATTTAACTAGGTCCCAACATATTGATGCTGCTATAAAGAAGGCATGACAGTGGCTATATTTCATTAGGCGTTTGAGATTTGATTTGCCTCCTAAAACACTCAAAAACATCTATGGATGTACCGTGGAGAGCATTCCGACAGGCTGTGCCATTGTCTGGGATCGGGTGGTGGATGCTATTGCACAGGATTGAAAGAAACTACAGAAAGTTGTACAATTAGTTAGCTCCATCTTGGGTACAAGCCCCCGTGCAAGATATCTTCAAAGAGCGGTGCCTCAGAAAAGTAGTGTCCATTATTAAGTACACCCATCACCCAGGACATGCCCTCTTCTCATTGTTACATCAGGAGGGAGGTACAGAAGCCTGAAGGCACACACTCAGTGATTCAGGAACAGCTTCTTCCCCTCTGCCATCCGATTCATTAACAGACATTGAACTCATTAACACTATCTCACTTTCTTTTATTATTTCTGTTTTTGCACGATTTTTAATTTAACTATTTAACATCCACACACACGCACACACACATATATATATATATATACACACACACACACACACACTTAACTGTTATTGATTTACTTAATTATTTTTTTCTGTATTATCATGTATTGTATTGCTGCTGCAAAGTTAACAAATTTCATGACAAATGCCGGTGATATTAAACCTGATTCTGATTCTGAAGGGCCTGAACAAATTAACAGAATGATGCTAACTGACACGGAATTTGTTTTTATGCTTCACTTGAGAATGGAAACTGAATCAATTTGCACAATAATAAATACAAACAGCTTATCTTATTGAATTACCAGGCTTTTAAAATAAATTTTGATCACATACTCAAATGATCTTTTTAAAAGATGCCCGCTTGGCTGTTTAGCCAAAGGGTTTAATGTTTCAGAGCAGTTGTAATTAATTTTCCTGAAAAGAGGTTTGACACAGGTGTACAGGATCTTGGATCACTTGGCAATTCAGTTGTGAGAAGAGAATCTTGTCATAGGGTATTCTCCTGCCATAGATTGAACATACATATACACAACATTAGACAATTCTAAAATGTTTCTCATCTACCTAGCTCTCCACATCCCCTTCTCCATAATCAGTTGGTGAAGAATGATATTCAGTCCCTTGCGAGGGGGGACATAGAATCAGGAGACATAGAGTCAGTATATGGATAGAACTGAGAAATTCTAAGGGTAGAAAGACCCTAATGGGAGTTATCTACAGGCCCCCAAACAGTAGTCTGGATGTAGGGTGTAAGCTGAATCAAGAGTTGAAATTGGCATGTCACAAAGGTAATGCTACAGTTGTTATGGGGGACTTCAACATGCAGGTAGACTGGAGGAATCAGGTTGGTACTGGACCCCAAGGAAGGGAGTTTGTGGAGCCCCTCCGAGATGGATTCTTAGAATAGCTTGTACTGGAGCCGACCAGAGAGAACACAATTCTAGATTTAGTGTTGTGCAATGAACCAGATTTGATCCGGGACCTCGAGGTAAAGGAGCCATTAGGAGGTAGTGACCATAATATAAGTTTTAATCTACAATTTGAGAGGGAGAAGGGAAACTCGGAAGTGTCAGTATTACAGTTGAACAAAGGGAACTATGGTGCTATGAGGGAGGAGCTGGGCAAAGTTCAATGGAACAATACCCTAGCAGGGATGACAGTGGAACAGCAATGGCAAGTGTTTCTGGGAATAATGCGGAAGGTGCAGGATCAGTTCATTCCAAAGAGGAAGATCCTAAGGGGAGTAAGGGGAGGCCGTGGCTGACAAGGGAAGTAATGGACAGTATAAAAATAAAAGAGAAGTATAACATAGCAAAGACGAGTGGGAAGCCGGAGGACTGGGAAACTTTTAAAGAGCAACAGAAGGTAACTAAAAAGGCAATACGCGGAGAAAAAATGAGGTACGAAGATAAACTAGCCAAGAATACAAAGGAGGATAGTAAAAGCTTCTTTAGGTATGAGAAAAGGAAAAAAAATAGTTAAGACCAAAATTGGGCCCTTGAAGACAGAAGCGGGCAAATTTATTACAGGGAACAAGGAAATGGCAGACGAGTTGAACAGGTACTTTGGATCTGTCTTCACTAGGGAAGACACAAACAATCTCCCAGATGCGATAGTGGCCAAAGGACCTAGGGTAACAGATGAATTGAAGGAAATTTATATTAGGCAGGAAATGGTGTTGGATAGGCTGTTGGGTCTGAAGGCTGATAAGTCCCCGGGACCTGATGGTCTGCATCCCAGGGTACTTAAGGAGGTGACTTTAGAAATCGTGGACGCATTGGTAATCATTTTCCAATGTTCTACAGATTCAGGATCAGTTCCTGTGGATTGGAGGGTGGCTAATGTTGTCCCTCTCTTCAAGAAGGGAGGAAGAGAGAAATCAGGGAATTATAGACCAGTTAGCCTGACGTCGATGGTGGGAAAGATGCTGGAGTCAATTATAAAAGATGAAATTACGATACATCTGGATAGCAGTAACAGGATTGGTCTGAGTCAGCATGGATTTACGAAGGGGAAATCGTGCTTGACTAATCTTCTGGAATTTTTTGAGGATGTAACTATGAAAATGGACAAGGGAGAGCCAGTGGATATAGTGTACCTGGACTTTCAGAAAGCCTTTGATAAGGTCCCACATAGGAGATTAGTGGGCAAAATTAGGGCACACGGTATTGGGGGCAGAGTACTGACATGGATTGGAAAATTGGCTGGCTGATAGAAAACAAAGAGTAGCGATTAACGGGTCCCTTTTGGAATGGCAGGTGGTGACCAGTGGGGTACCGCGGGGTTCAGAGCTGGGACCGCAGCTGTTTACAATATATATTAATGATTTAGATGAGGGAATTAAAAGTAACATTAGCAAATTTGCCGATGACACAAAGCTGGGTGGCAGTGTGAAATGTGAGGAGGATGTTATGAGAATGCAGGGTGACTTGGACAGGCTGGGTGAGTGGGCAGATGCATGGCAGATGCAGTTTAATGTGGATAAATGTGAGGTTTTCCACTTTGGTGCTAAGAACAGAAAGGCAGATTATTATCTAAATGGAGTCAAGTTAGGAAAAGGGGAAGCACAACGAGATCTAGGTGTTCTTGTACATCAGTCACTGAAAGCAAGCATGCAAGTACAGCAGGCTGTGAAGAAAGCTAATGGTATGCTGGCCTTCATAACAAGGGGAACTGAGTATAAGAACAAAGAGGTCCTTCTGCAACTGTACAGGGCCCTGGTGAGACCACACCTGGGGTACTGTGTGCAGTTTTGGTCTCCAAATTTGAGGAAGGACTTTCTTGCTATTGAGGGAGTGCAGCGTAGGTTCACAAGGTTAATTCCCGGGATGGCAGGACTGTCATATGTCAAAAGATTGGAGCGACTGGGCTTGTATACTCTGGAATTTAGAAGGCTGGGAGGGGATCTTATTGAAACATATAAGATTATTAAGGGATTAGACACGCTGGAGGCAGGAAGCATGTTCCCGCTGATGGCTGAGTCTAGAACCAGAGGCCACAGTTTATGAATAAGGGGTAGGCCATTTAGAACGGAGTTGAGGAAAAACTTTTTCATCCAGAGAGTGGTGGATATATGGAATGTCTGCCCCATAAGGCTGTGGAGGCCAAGTCTCTGGATGCTTTCAAGAAAGAGATGGATAGAGCTCTTAAAGATAGCGGAATCAAAGGTTATGGGGATAAGGCAGGAACTGGATACTGATTGTGGATGATCAGCCATGATCACAGTGAATGGCGGTGCTGTCTCGAAGGGCCGAATGGCCCACTCCTGCACCTATTGTCTATTGTCTATCACCCTAATAAATCTCTGAAATTTTTAAAGTTACTGTATCAGTTGTCCAGAGTGAAAATGTTTACCTCCTCAATATCCTTTGTTTGTTGTGTTCACAAAAATTCTGTCAATGTTCCAGAAATACAACAGGACCATAACAGAGTTTCTGCGGCTAGTGGAAATCAAATCTGCCCGATGCACCACAACATGAAGGAAGTGAAAAGCCCAGCATCAGCATTGCAGCAGCAATCGACAAAACAGGTAGGATGGTAAATTCAAATCTTTGAATTCTAGTATTCCGGAAAAAGGCACTGTTGATTACGTCAAATATCACACATGGCCTTTATTCCTTTTTTTTCCCCCAATGAGTACCAAGGATTGGAAATAAATCCTCAAAGTTGAATATTGTGGATATCATGGAGAAATATCTTCTCTCTTTCAGTTTAACAGCTTAGCAGCTTAAAGAGTAAATGTGGTATATTCATGCATGACCAGCTATTTAATTAATTGATGAGTTAGTCATACTTTATTTTAATCTGCATCCCTGTTGGACCATAAGACAGCAAGATATAGGAGCAGAATTAGGCCATTTGTCCCATTGAGTCTCCTCTGCCATTCAATCATGGTTGATCTATTATCCCTCTCAACCCCACTCTTCTGCCTTCTCCTTATAATATTTGACACTAAGTGATCAAGAACCTATTAACCCCCTTCTGTAGCAATGCATTCTACAGTTTCACCACCCTCTGGCTAAAGAATCTCCTCCTCAACATGCTTCCAAAGAGACGTGCTTGCATTCTGAGGCTATGCCCTCACAAGCTTTAGAACAACTTTCTAACCATACCACTCACAGCGAAGTAACAACCATCAGCACTGCACATTCCCACTCCATGGAACGAAGGATTAAGTTTATTTGCTTTGCCATGCTGTTTCAAACCAAATGCTCATGCTGATCTTATGGCACAGCGTTAATCTGCATAATAATTACTAAAATGGAATTTAAAATGGATCTTAAATTTTTAAATGTTAATAAAATATGGGGGAAATATTTTGTTCATATTCTGGTATTAAAGATAGAACATTTGACCCTTGAAAAGAAAATAGAAAATAAATAATGTGCAATCAGGATTTCTTACATCCAGGTCTGCTTTTGGCAGGCTAGAATCAAACTAAAAATTACAGTGTGGCAGTCTTGTTTTGAAAGTAAAACTAATAAGAAAAATACTGACGTTGAAATTACTGCTCATTAGTTATGTTGTTACTCCAAAGTTCTGAAATTGAAAATTTCTCTCAATAGTAGCGTACTGGTTAGCACAATGCTTTACAGTACCGGTGACCAGCATTCAATTCCTGCCACTGCTTGTAAGAAGTTTCTACATTCTCCCCAGGAACATGTGGGTTTCCTCCAGGTGCTCCGGTTTCCTCCCACAGTCCAAAGACGTACCAGTTAGTAGGTTAGTTGGTCATTGTAAATTGTCCAGTAATTAGACCAAGGTTTAATTGAGAGTTGCTGAGTGGCATAGCTTGAAGGGCTGGAAGGGCCATCTCTGCACAATATCTCAATAAAGTAAAAATTAAAAACAAAATCTATTAGCACTACTCTACACTGCAGACTTCATACCAATAATTACTCATCCAGTCTATGTGGAGATCAGATGATGCTGTTTTAGCTCCTCAGTGCACAACATTACAAACAGACACATTAACGTACAAGAAAAATTTTATATTGTTCTGCTTTATGGGAAAGAACCCGAAGAACTACGAGGTAAATTGTGATCTCGCTTATCTGAGTTGTACTGCAGGATGCATAAAACGGTATTTAATGTGTGGCCAAGTGGTTACAGCATTCAACTAGTGATTTGAAGGTCGCTAGTTCGAGCCTTGGATGAGGCAGCTTTTGTGTCCTTGAGCAAGGCACTTAACCACACATTGCTCTGCGATGACACTGGTGCCAAGCTGTATGGGTCCTAATGCCCTTCCCTTGGACAACATTGGTGTAGTGGAGAGGGGAGACTTGCAGCATAGGCAACTGCTGGTCTTCCATACAACCTTGCCCCGGCCTGCGCCCTGGAAACCTTCCAAGGAGCAAATCCACGGTCTCATGAGACTAACGGATGCCTATATAAATGCCATAAATATATAACTGGGGTCCCAACATGGCATTTGAGTTCAACTGGGCAGAGGATGGGCAATGCAAACTTCACCTCACTATAAACATGAGAAAATCTGCATATGCTAAAATCTAATATTATTGTGTATATTATTATTCTCTACTTTATTATTAATTATGTCTGCACACTCCTAGGTGTGTTTTTAAGTGTTGCTGCTGTAACAAAAGAATTTCCCACTTGGCATCAATAAAGTACTTATTATTATTACTATGCTGGAAATCAAAGCAAGACACACAAAATGCTGGAGGAACTCAGCAGGCCAGGCAGCAACTATGGAAAGAAGTAAACAGTCCTGATGAAGGGTCTCTGTCCAAAACGTTGACCATTTAACTCTTCTCCATAGATGCTGCCTGGTCTGCTGAGTTCCCCCAGCATTTTGTGTGTATTGCTTCATCTTATTAAATCAGCTTTGGAGTGATGAATCAGATCTCCTTTAAAGACACATTTGAAATTGGAAATAAGTTTTTATTAAATTACACTTCAATAGAACCATGGGGCAGAAGCTCTTCTCTTACAGAACTGCAAATGGCAGCACTCCTCACCACGCATGCCTCTGCAATGTTTCCCCCCCCACCCCCCCATCCCCCTGCTTGGCCCCATAACCAACTGGAATTCATCAGCCCCCAACCAACCAACTGCATCTGAATCATCAATTCATTCGTTCAGCTGAGGTCAGACTGGCACTGAAGCAATCACTCTATTAACCACATGCCCAATTTCTTGGCTGGTAACTGCAATAAGCTGTTCACTCTCTGCAAATCTCACACAAAACAGATAAAACCAAAGTGGGAAAAGGCTGCTGGGCAGAGCACAATAAAGGTGAGGGAATGGAACACAGCTGTTAGCTGGTGTTTGGTCTCAACGTGATTTACAATAGAGCCCAGCTGTGTTTTGCAAGTTAACCTCCAACATTAAGATTTGACATTCAGCAAGAATCCAGATTCAACAGAAAACATCCTTTTGTTTTAAAGCAGGGGATGTGACAGGAAAGCTAATATTTGGCTTCAATACATCCCACTGAAAGTAATCCTTCACTTCAGTTGAGTGAAGTTCTTCGTGGTAGTAATTATTGTGGAATTGTGCACTTGGACAGTCCAATCAGTAGAAATGAAGTAAAAACCAAAAATAAAAATAATAACACTGAATGACAAAGATTTTGCTTCCTGAATACTTCTGGGTGCATCTTATGGATTTTGGGCTGCTGATCATGAAAATCACCATGACATTTCCCTATCAAGCACTATTTTTTAAAATTGCCTATATTTGTTATTTCAATTCATAATTCAAGTCAGTTAAAATGTTGCCCACAATGTAAACTTTAAAGTTTTCTATCCTGTCCAGGTATGCTTTGACAGAGCAGATTCGGCATGGCCGGATAGGTTTTAGAATGGCTGCTACTAAGAAAGTAGCTCAGATACACCAAGTGCTGTTGTTTCATTTACGAATGGGATGGCCATGCTAAAGAATCTTATTACATTAAAAAGGATTGACCACTCTGTAAGCACTTGGTTCCAGGGCAGAAATTGTGGCACATAAGCTACATCTAGACTTAACAAAGATATTTTTTTACCTCTGCTTCATATAAAACAGGGGCTTATGAAAATTTTTGTGAAAGCAATGAACAAGGAAGGTGAAGGATTTTGATATTTGAGACAAACATTTCCTAGAATAACTAATGCAAAGATTAAGGAAGGCATTTTTGTTAGTTCACAAATCAAGCAAGTCATTATTGATAAGCAATTAGAAAAACTTCTAGTGGGACCAGAGAAAATCGCCTGGAAGGCATTCAAGGACATTGTTGAAAAATTTCTTGGCAACTACTGAGCACCAAACTACATGCAGCTGGTTGGCAAAATGCTTCAAGAATACAAAACCATTGTAATGCAACATGTCACTAAAGATATATTTTCTGCATTCCCATTTAGACTTCTTCCTGCAAATCTTGGTGCAGTCAGTGACGAGCATGGTGAAAGGGCATTGCTGAACATTGTGGTCATGGCGAAACGGTATCACGGCAACTGGAATCCATCAATGCTGGCTGATTATTGTTGGACACTTAAGCACGAAGCCTCAAACACCGAGTACAAATGAAAATTATCAACAAAGCACTTTTAGTTTAGTTGAACTATTGCAGTGTTAGCAGTGCTATGCACTTAAGTGCATTATACTCAATAAAATGTAATTTCTTGTTTCTCCAAATTTCTACAAGTAGTCTGAAATTATCTTTGTGTTCAGCTTCAAGCAGTCTATAATAAATTTTTTAAAACTCAGAGGAAGCAACACTTTTGAAAAAATTTGCTGTCGCGTATAATCAATGGGTCAAGAAATATCTGTGGAGAACTAGAAAGAAGTAATGTTTTGGGTAAATGATCCTTCAGTACAGACAGCAAGTGGGTGGGTGCATCATTGCCAATTGCCTCTATCAGTGCTGAATGACCAACAGAACAAACATACAGTATAATGCTGGCTGCTTCGATTCTTGCTGCCAAGTGGCCAGATTGCCTGAATATTTTTGAACAATTCATCAATAGCACTAACCTCATGGTTTAACTTCCTTTGCACTCAATTACAGCAGTTGGGTTATTTTTTTGCAAAAAAATCATTAAGGCAATCAACTAATGTGCAACTCTTTCTAAATGGCTTTTGTTGCTCTGGAGGGAACGAGGGAGTTACAGAGCAGATTCCATGCCTGTGCCTGAATACCCCTTGAGGAGCTCTGTACATGACCTCAAACCCTAATTTGACTTAATGGAAACCATCAAAGATAATTTGCTTATAAGTATGTATTGTTTTAAGAGCTGCCTTGGTAATAAAGTAGTAATAAGAATATTGAGATTTCCTAAAAATGGATATATTGGCCTGGGACTCGTCCAACTAAATGCAAATTCCATGAAAAGCAAAGAAACTCTCAGCTGTTATTAGTTGTGACCATGGTACTTTCTGTGTTAGCTTACATTAACATGTTAGTTGGATCTCACTGGTGCAAGCCCTGTGTCCTGGATTCCAGTCCATCATCTAAACCACAGCGTAGCCTCCAGTGGAGCACTATAGCACCTCCACACCAGATGCACTGAAAGGTTTAACAATCAGGAGAGTCCCAAACTCTGTTTTCCTAATAGTCATGTAAGGGTTTTCATATGCGTCTGATAGTTGAAAGTCAAGCATTTAAAAAAAAACTAATATTATGTAAAGATGGTTAGAATCACATCTATAACTAAAACCATTAAACTTGGGGAAGAACAGGAACTTATCTTTCTTGTTTCACTTTGTCTACAGGCTACAATCCCCACTTTAGTCAATGGGGTTGCAAGTGTAACTTAATGCAAGATCTGAGGAGTGGTTCTCCATTGCAAGTCCTGGGGATCTGAACAAGATTAATCTGTTATGAATAAGCTGACAGATTTAGAATTCTGAACTGGTCTGTAGATTTGGAACATTTAAGTTTGACATTAAGCTTTGGAAATCTTAATGCAACTTCCTTATGATGGTTATCTGCAAACATTTCATACAGTTATGTAGATAATCATGTCTCTTTACTTTAATAATTTTCATACTCTTTGTTTAATGTCCATGCCAGGCATATTATAAATGACACAAAGAGCAGAATGAATATTCTCTCTTATGAAAAACTTAAGCTCTTTCTGAATGTTCTTTTCCTTTGCTGTACCAGTTTACAGATCCATAGGCATCAATCACTTCAGTATATTGCTTTAAGGTGGCAAAAAATAGTTTGTAATTCAACATAAAATAGTACATTTTCCATATAGTGTCTGGACAGTACTTCTCACTATGGTTTTGTGCTTAGACTGTCAGACTGAGAATTTCTACACTAAACATTATTGCATTGTGAAAACTAAATCAATCTGAATCCGGTAATCTGAAATCAAAATAGAAAATTTTGCAGATACACATTAATATCTGCAGAAAGAGAAACCGTCAAGATATCAGATTAAAGATCATAGCTAGTACAATCTATAGGACCAGAAGAAAACTCCGATCAAATCATTATTGTTGGCCGAATCAAAGGTGGCGATGAATCAGCATAGAGGAGGGAGATTGAAAATCTGGTGAGTGGTGCCACAACAACAACCTCAACATCAGCAAAATTAAATATTTATTGTCTACAGTAAGGAAGAAATTGGGGGTCCATGAGTCAGAGCCATTGCCCATTATGGCATCAGAGATGGAAAGGATCAGTAAATTCAAATTCCTGGGCATCATCCTATCAGAGGTTCTGACCTGGGACCAGCATGTAAATGCCATTTCAAAGAGAGCATGGCAGTGTCTCTATTTTCTTAGAAGTTTGCGCAGATTTGGTATGTCATCTAAAATTCTGATGAGCTTCTATAGATGTACAGTGGAGAGTATCCTGACAAGCATCACAGCCTGGTGTGGAAACACCAGAGCACAATAACTAAAAACTACCAGCCTTGACTAGGGGTTGAGGATGCCATCGTCTACCTGCTGAACCGTGTCTACGCCCACCTGGACAAGCCAGCGAGCACAGTGAGGGTCATGTTTTTTGACTTCTCCAGTGCGTTCAACACCACCCTCCCTGCTCTGCTGGGGGAGAAGCTGACAGCGATGCAGGTGAATGCTTCCCTGGTATCATGGATTCTTGATTACCTGACTGACAGACCACAGTACTTGTACTTGCAACACTGTGTGTCCGACAAAGTGATCAGCAGCACTGGGGCTCCACAGGGGACTGTCTTGTCTCCCTTTCTCTTCACCATTTACACCTCGGACTTCAACTACTGCACAGAGTCTTGTCATCTTCAGAAGTTTTCGGATGACTCTGCCATAACTGGATGCATCAGCAAGGGAGATGAGGCTGAGTACAGGGCTACGGTAGGAAACATTGTCACATGGTGTGAGCAGAATTATCTGCAGCTTAATGTGAAAAAGACTAGGGAGCTGGTGGTAGACCTGAGGAGAGCTAAGGTACCGGTGACCCCTGTTTCCATCCAGGGGGTCAGTGTGGACATGGTGGAGGATTACAAATACCTGGGGATACGAATTGACAATAAACTGGACTGGTCAAAGAACACCGAGGCTGTCTACAAGATGGATCAGAGCCGTCTCTATTTCCTGAAGAGACTGAGGTCCTTTAACATCTGCTGGACGATACTGAGGATGTTCTACGAGTCTGTGGTGGGCAGTGCTATCATGTTTGCTGTTGTGTGCTGGGGAAGCAGGCTGAGGGTTGCAGACACCAACAGAATCAACAAACTTATCCGTAAGGCCAGTGATGTTGTGGGGATGGAACTGGACTCTCTGATGGTGGTGTCTGAAAAGAGGGTGCTGTCTAAGTTGCATGCCATCTTGGTCAATGTCTCCCATCCACTACACAATGTACTGGTTGGGCACAGGAGTACATTCAGCCAGAGACTCATTCCTCCGAGATGCAGCACAGAGCGTCATAGGAAGTCATTCCTGTTTGAGGCCATCAAACTTTACAACTCCTCCCTTGGAGGGTCAGACACCCTGAGCCAATAGGCAGGTCCTGGATTTATTTAATAATTTACATATTACTATTTAACTATTTATGGTTCTATTACTATTTATTATTTATGGTGCAACTGTAACGAAAACCAATTTTCCCCGGGATCAATAAAGTATGACTATGACTAAAGATGGATACAGCTCAGTTCATCACAGGAAAAGCCCTCCCCACAACTGAGCACATCTACAAAGAACACTTCCACAAGAAAGAAGCAGCATCCATCATCTGGGACTCCCCACCTCCCCCCCTCTCCCAACCCCTCAACCATCCTGGTCATGTTTTCTTCTTGCTGCTACCATCAGAGCGAATGTAGAGGAGCCTTAGGTCCCGCACCACCAGGTTCAGGAACAGTTATTACCTTTCAACCATCAGGCACTCACCACTACACTGAACACAACCTCTGGACTCACTTTCAAGGACTCTACAACTGATGTTCTCAGTTTTATTTATTTACTTATTATTATGTTGTTTTTTTCTGTACTTGCACAATTTGTCAGTCATTGTGTGTAGTTTTTCATTAATTCTATTGTACTTCTTTGTTTTACTGTAAATGCCTACAAAACTGAATCTCAGAGTAGTGTTTGGTGATATACATGTACTTTGATAATAAATTTACTTTGAACTCTGAAAACTTAAGTGTCAGTGTAAGGATTTGTATCAGTGCATTTACTCACGAGGTTTGAAATGGGGCCATGATTTGAAATGAGATACAAAAGCTTGGCTTTTATTGCCCGACACATATTAGTAATAATAATACATTATTGATCCCTTCATTACAGCAGCAGCTTTTAAAAACACACTTAGCAGTGCATTTAATTAATAATAAATACAGAATAATAATGGGGCTGTTGTGGATAGTGTGGAGGGCTGTCAGAGGCTACAGCAGAACATTGATAGGATGCAAAACTGAGCTGAGAAGTGGCAGATAGAGTCCAACCGAGATAAGCGTGAGATGCTTCATTTTGGTAGGTCAAAAATGATGGCAGAATATAGCATTAATAATAAGACTCTTGGCAAAGGGATCTTGGGGTCCAAGCCCATAGGACACTCAAAGCTGCTAAGAATTCATACAGTGCATTGGCCTTCATCAACCATAGGATTGAGTTAAGAGCAGAGTGGTAACGTTGCAGCTATATAGGACCTTGGTCAGACCCCACTTGGAGTACTGTGCTCAATTCTAGTCGCCTTACTACAAGAAGGATGTGGAAACCATAGAAAGGGTGCAGAGGAGATTTACAAGGATGTTGCCTGGATTGGGGAGCATGCCTTATTGAGGTTGAGTGAACTTGGCCTTTTCTCCTTGGAGCGACGGAGGATGAGAGATGACTTGATAGAGGTGTACAAGATAATGAGAGGTGGATAGTCAGAAGCTTTTTCCGAGGGATGAAATGGCTAGCATGAGAGGGCATAGTTTTAAGGTGCTTGGAAGTAGGTACAGAGGAGATGTCAGGGGTATGTTTTTTATGCAGAGAGTGGTGTGTGCGTGGAATGGGCGACCAGTGGCGGTGATGGAGGTGGAAACGATAGGGTCTTTTAAGAGACTCCTGGATAGGTACATGGAGCTTAGAAAAATAGAGGGCTATGGGTCAGCCTAAGTAGTTCTAGGGTAAGGACGTGTTCAGCACAGCTTTGTGGGCCGAAGGGCCGGTATTGTGCTGTAGGTTTTCTATGTTTCTCTGTTTTTATGTTTCTAATAGTGTAAAAACAGTAATAATATAAACAATATAAGTAATGTAAGTGAAGTGTTCAAGATGATTAGGGAATTTCATTGGGTAGGTAGAAGTTAATTCCTCTGATGAGATTCTAGAACAAGGCAAAGCAAAATTATAACTAGATGATTCAAGGAGACACCAGGTTAGCTGAAACCTAGCCCCCTCTCCCCCAAACCATGCAGAGGCTTTGCCCAATGAAAATCTGAAAACTGAGATAACAGACTTCTGTTAGGGAAATGTGTTATGCAATTATGAAATCATTGCTGGGAAATGGAATTAAACTCAAATCAATCTTGATTGAACTGATTGCATCCTCCATTTCCTACAGGATACTATAGTCATCTGACTTCCACCCTCAAGAAATTACTAAATAGCAGTACAGAGCAGAACATTTTGGCAATTCTCTAAAAGGAAATGAGGCAAAATGTTTTAATCTTTTTCAACTTTTACCATCATTGGGTGAATACAATTACATTAGGAGAATTCCAGGACAAATTCATTTTCTTTGTAACTAGGCTAACTGATTAAACTATTTAGACACACTCTTCTAGAAAGAGTTGACAGTAATTAATAGGAAATGAGAATGATCTCTAATAGAACAGAACCACCAATGATGTGAACCAGAGATACTGTATATGAATACAGTTACTTACTATAGTCCAAAGCTGGATATCAAAGTCATAAAGAGGTATACATGAATATTAAAATAAAATTTTTGTTTTTAATGCTACATCTACTTGGAACAGTAGGGGGTGCCATAATGTCCCTTTCATATTCTATGATGCAGCCCACATCTTAATGCAAAATTTCATCTTTCATCTTCAAATTCAGTTCAAAGTTAAAACTGGGATGTAGTCCACCTGGTCCTGCTGACTTATCCACCTTATGACCTTTCAATTTGCCTAGCATTTTTTCCTTTGTAATAGCAATGGCACTCACTCCTGCTCCCTGACACTTGTGGACTTCTGGCACACTGCTAGTGCCTTCCACAGTGAGGACAGATACAAAGTATCCATTGTTCATCTGCCATTTTTTTGCCCACCATTACTACCTCACCAGCATCATTTTCCAGCTGTCCAATCTCAACTCTCACCTCCTTTTTACTCTTTATATAACTGAAAAAACCTTTGGTATCCTGCTTTATATTATTGGCTAGATGGGCCTCATATTTCATCTTTTCCCTACTATAGTATTTTTTTTAAGTTGAATTTTGTTGGATTTTAATATCTTCCCAATCATCCAACTTACCATTCACTTTTGCAACCTTATATGTTGTTTCCTTGGCTTTTATGCAGTCCTTAACTTCCTTTGTCAGCCATGGTTGCTGACCCCTGCCATTTGAGCACAACTTCTTCTGTGGGACATATCTATCCTGTGCTTTGTGAACTATTCCCAAAGACTTCAGCCATCTCTGCTCTGCCATCTTCCCCACCATTATCCTTCTCCAATTCACCTGGGCAAGCTCCTCTCTCATGCCTCTGTAATTCCCTTTATTCCATTGTGATACTGATACATGTGACTTGTACTTTTCCCTCTCAAATTGCAGTATGAATTCAATCATATTATAATCACTGCCTCCTAAGAGTTCCTTTACATTAAGCTCTGAGTTATTACACAACACAGTCTAAGACAGCCTTTCCCCAAGTAGCACAAGCTGCTCTAAAAAGCCATCTCATAGGCATTCAATAAGTTCCCTCGCTTGCGATGTGACACCAACCTGATCCCCTTGCACACTGAAGTCCCCATTACAATTGTATCATTACCCTTATTACATGCCTTTTCCAGCTCCCTTTGCAACCTCAACCCCACATCTTTGCTACTATTTGGAGACATATATATGATTCCCATAATGTTTTATTTACCCTTGCAGTTTCTTAACTCCACCCACAAAGATTCAACATTCCCTGACTCTATGTCACTTCTTTCTAAAGATGTAATTCGACCTCTTACCAACAGAGCCACACCACCGCCTATGCCTTCCTGCGTGTCCTTTCGAGACAAAATATATCCTTTGATGTTAAACTCCCAACTATGACCTGCTTTCAGCCATGACTCAGTGATGCCCACGTCATACTGACCAATCTCTAATTGCACTATGAGTTCATCCACCTTATTCCAAATGTTACGTGGATTTAAATACAGCACCTACAGTCCTGCATTTTTGCCCTTTTGAATTTTGCCTCTGTGGTACAATTTAGCTCTTTGCCCTGTCTGCATTTGTACCCAATCACTGGCTTGTCCTTCCTTATATTCATGTTACATCCATCATCTATTTGTAAACCTGCTGGCTCATCCTCAGCTCTATCGTACTGGTTCTCATTCCCCTGCCATATCAGTTTAAACCACTCCCAGCAGCTCTAGTAAACCTGCTCGCAAGAATATTGGTCCTCCTCGGATTTAGGTGCAATCTATCCCCTTTGTACAGGTCACACCTGCCCCAGAAGCAGTCCCAATTATCCAGAAATCTGAATCTTTGCCCCCTGTTCCATTTCTTCAGCTACGCATTTACCTGCCACCTCATTCTATTCCTATCCTCACTGTCACATGGCACAGGCAGCAATCCCGAGATCACTACACTTGAGGTCCTGCTTCTCATCTTCCTTCCTAGCTTCCTGTACTCTATTTTCAGGAACTTCTCCCTTTCCTTCCTCTGTTGTTGGTACCAATATGTACTACAATTTCTGGCTGCTCACCCTCCCCTTTCAGGAAGTTGCGGACACATTCAGAAACATCACAGACCCTGGCACCTGGGAGGCAAACTACCATCCGTGTTTCCTTTTTGTATCCACAGAATCTCCTATCTGTCCCCATAGCTAGAGTCCCCTATCACTGCTGCCATCCTCTTCAGTTCCCTACCCTTCTGAGCCACAGGGCCAGACTCAGTACCAGAGGCACAGACACTGTTGCTTCCCTCAGGCAGGTCCCCCCCAGTAGTACTCAAAATGGAGTACTTATTGTTGAGAGGGACAGCCACAGGGGTGCTGTCCACTATCTGACATTCTCCCCTCCCTCTCCTGACAGTCACCTATTTATCTGTCTCCTGTAGCCTTGGGGTGACTACCTCCCCGTAGCTCTTGTCTATCACTGCTTCACTTTCCCTAACAAGCCGAAGGCCATCAAGCTGCAGCTCAAATTCCCTACACGGTCTCTGAGGAGCTGCATCTCGATGCACCTGGTGCAGATGTGGCCGTCAGGGAGACTGGAGGGCTCCCAGAAATCCCATATCTGACATCCAGAGCAGAATACTGGCTCTGTAGACACACACTTTATTCTCTCAAGGTTTAACTAAGAAATAAGGAATGAACTTGCGCACTTACTTTGCCTCCATCTGTTCTTGCCGAGGCCTTGTTGAGTCAAAGCCTTATTACTCTGCCTCAGACTACTCCAACGACAACCGCTCCTACGATGACCACTCCACTGAGCAGTACCTCCCTTTTATAGAGACTGGTTTTCCAAAGCTCTTTGCCTGACCTGTGTGGGAATGCTTCTGTTGCATCTGCACAGTGCTCTCAATCAACCAAAGGATATTAATTTATAATCCTAACACATCTACTTTAATATAATGTGCAAAGGAGCTTGCTGCTTTTTAGACCCTAAGTATTTCAAAAGGTACATATACTATCAGTAGTATATCATTAAACTCTGATGTTCTGAGACTCTCAATGAAGAAAACTTCAAGCTCTCTATACTGCTTTTCTTATTTACATCCCTCTTGTAACTACTCTAAGTGATGAACTAGCACAATTTGGAAACCAGTGACTCACAGGCAATAAAAATAGCTCAACACCTAAATAGCTGTAAGTGATGTCTCAACATTGCTACTGTACCTGGATGTCCAGAATTATTATCTGTTACATAGTGTCTGTTACCAGTGTTAAGACAATCGAGAGACTTCCGGTAGCGCTCATGGAGTGAAGTCGCGTTCTTGACTCGCTCCATTACCTCTGAGTTTTTTTTTCTCTATGGTCAGCTATACTTTAATTAACCATTAAGGCATCAATTTTTACAATACTTTGAATTAAACTGGATTCTCTGACAATTGGATGATACTTAGATCTGCTATGTCTAAGAACGGGAAAAACGGCAAGGATGGTAAACCTCCGGTTAAACCGAAAGCTACGGATCTCCCCCCGACTGAATCACCGGTGACTTTGAAAGCGATATTGGAGTTAATTCAGAGGGAAATTTCAACCTCTGTTAGGGAGATGATTCGTACGGAAATTGCAGGCTCTGTTAAAGACCTGATTCATACGGAAATCTCAACTAATTTCCAGAAAATTGCCGATTTAATTGATAAGATGCAAACATGTATTGCGGAACATCAGTCGGCTATATCTGATCTTCAAAAATTCGCGCAACAAAGTGAGCTTAAGATGGGGAAAATCGAAGAAACAATTAATGTAATGAAGAAGAAACTTGACTTTTTGACTGTTAAAAACTCTGACTTGGAATCTAGAATGCGACGGCAGAATTTACGAATGATTGGCATGAGGGAAGCTGTTGAAGCCAACAACCCCATGAAATATTTCTCTCAACTTTTAAAAGATGCATTCCCTACTGTATTTCCTGACCAACCACCGCTACTGGATCGTGTTCACAGAATCCCATCATACTCGTCTAGGTCAGATAGACCTAGGCATGTTATTTTACGTTTTCATTATTTTCAAGACAAGGAGAGACTGTTTCGATTCGCTCGATCTAAAAGTTTCATTGATTTTTCGGATCTTAAGTTCCGATTTGTGGAAGATTTCAGTAAACCAATCTGGGACCAACGGGTCCGTTACAGATCCGTGATGTCGGAATTCTATAAGATGGATTTAAGACCAGCGCTGCTGTACCCTGCATGTCTAAGGATTCGCATGTTAGATGGAGCCCTTCGTTTTTTTGATTCTCCATCGGATGCCCAGAGTTATCTGGATCAACTTTCATCTTCAACATCTTAATTGCCTTTTTTTTTAATTATCTCCGTTGATCGGAGGCTGTGAATTGGTTGGTTTTAACTTTTCTGTGCCCTATTTGGGCAGAAAAGTTTACTTTTGATTTCTTAATATGGCTGCTAAACTTTCATTTTAACTGCGTCATTTCTTTCTTTTCCCAGGGGATTCTGGGTGGTTACTTCCCTTTTGTCATCTTACGTATTTCCTGTGCGGCCTTAAATTTTGTAGTTTTTTTTTAAATTTTATTCTGTTTTGCTTTTTATAATCACTTTATGTTAATAATCCTATTTTTTTTGTTGCTGTGTCTATTCATGAGTTTGAGGTTTATTGTGGTTTTTTTTTAATATATATTTTCCGGCTTTTGTTCTGTTCTGTGTGTATTTTAATTGAGCTAACTTTTTTTTACTTATTTTTTTACTGTTTTACAATTAGCTGATCCTTTTCATATTTATACCTTTTTTTTAGGGAGCGTATACCGGAAGTCATGGGGGTAGTTTTAGCGCTTGCTTCTTTCTGGCGGGTCTGCTTTAGATTTTGCCTTGGGGTCTTGGGGTGGGGGGTGGTGGGAGGGGCTTCACGTTTTAGTTTGTTTCTCTTTGGGCTATATACATTATTGAAGTACTGGTTGCGTCCTTTTCCCCGGTATCTTTTGTATGTTCTGTTTCCTCTCCGGGTTTGTGGGTCGCGCCTATTGTCAATCCTCCTTGTTGTGGGTTGACTTTAGGATTTATGGAGTCTATTATTAATTTTGTCTCCTGGAATACTAATGGTCTTAATCATCCTATTAAAAGGAAAAAAGTTTTTAAAGTGTTCCGGAGACTTAAAGCACAAATTTTATTTTTACAAGAGACCCATGTACGGAGGGGGGACAGACTACGTTTTTTCAAATTCTGGAAGGGACAACAATTTCATTCGAACTCCAATGCTAAGATTCGAGGCGTCTCTATTTTTATAGATTCCTCAGTTACTTTTATACAACAGGATATTATCTCTGATCCGAATGGTAGATTTTTATTGGTTAGTGGTTTACTATTTAATAAAAAAGTAGTTTTGGTTAATGTTTATGCTCCTAATATGGATTGTCCGGAATTTTATAAATCATTGTTTGATCAGTTTCCGAATTTGAACGAGTTTTCATTGATTTGGGGCGGAGATCTTAATACCTGTTTATCTCCAGCTTTGGACCGTTCGGCTCCTTTACGGACTTTACCTAATAAATCTGCAAATTTGATTAATTTTTTCCTTTCTGATTCTGGGTCGACGGACATTTGGCGTTTTCTGCATCCTCAGGAAAAAGATTTTTCCTTCTTTTCACATGTTCATCATTCCTATTCAAGAATTGATTATTTTTTCATTGATTCTTGTCTCATTCCTTCAGTGATTAAATGTGATTATGATTCTATAACCATTTCGGATCATGCTCCACTTAAGCTTTCTATTAAAATTATGGCCAATATACCAAACAATAGACAATGGCGTTTTAATTCGCTGTTGCTTCAGGACTCGGACTTTGTTAATTTTATGAATGAACAGATTGAGCTTTTTTTTACAATTAACCATACAGAAGATATTTCGGTTAACACTCTTTGGGACACTTTTAAAGCCTATATTCGGGGTCAGATTATTTCGTATTCCGTTGCTTTGAGGAAGAAACAGAAGCAGGAGGAGATGGCAATTGTGGACAAGATTAAAGAAATTGATAAGAAATATGTTATGGCTCCTTCTGAGGAGCTATACAAACAAAGAACTGAACTTCAAATGGAACACAGTTTACTACTCTCGTCCTCGATTGTAAACCAATTAAAGAAAACAAGAAGTGATTTTTATGTTCACAGTGATAAAATTGGCAAGCTGCTGGCTAATCAATTGAAATCTAATTATGTTAAATCTCAAATCAATCAGATTTATAACCAAAATGATCGATTGATATTGGATCATGTGGGGATTAATCAAACCTTTTGTGATTTTTATTCTTCTTTATATCAATCAGAGTCTCCTCGAGATTCTAAATATATGAATGATTTTTTAGATAAGTTAGACTTCCCTCAGATTTCACAGGATATGTCTTCTTTATTAGATACTTCCATTACAATGGATGAGATTAAGAATGTTATTTTTTCTATGAATCTGGGGAAAGCTCCTGGCCCTGATGGGTTTACCGTTGAATTTTATAAATGTTTTGCTTCTTTATTGATTCCTTGGCTCTATAAGGTTTTTGAGGCTTCTTTGAAACTTGGTAAACTTCCGGAATCTTTTAATAGAGCATCAATTTCTTTAATACTAAAGAAGGATAAAGACCCTGCTCAATGTGCATCTTATAGACCAATATCTTTATTAAATGTTGATTCTAAAGTTTTTTCTAAGTTATTAGCAAATAGACTAGAAAAAGTACTTCCTTCTATTATTTCGGAAGACCAAACGGGTTTTATTAAAGGTCGTTACTCTTTTTATAATATTCGTACATTGTTAAATATCGTTTATACTCCCTCACAAAATGTTCCTGAGTGTGTTATTTCTTTAGATGCCGAGAAAGCTTTTGATAGAGTAGAATGGCCTTATTTATTTAAGGTGCTTGAAATGTTTAATTTTAGCTTGAAATTTATATCCTGGATTAAACTGTTATATCACTCCCCTGTAGCCTCGGTTCCTACTAACTCTTTAAACTCACCTTTTTTTCCTCTCTTTCGTGGTACTCGACAAGGCTGTCCTCTTAGTCCCCTATTATTTGATATTGCATTAGAACCTCTTGCAATTGCTATTCGAGAATCTTCAAATATTACTGGGATAACTCGGGGATTAAAGTCCCATAAATTATCACTCTATGCTGATGATTTACTTTTATATATTTCTAATCCTGAGAGATCCATTCCTGCTGTTTTAGAGTTATTAGCACAATTTGGTCTTTTCTCAGGTTATAAATTAAATCTTAGTAAGAGTGAACTTTTTCCGATTAATAAACATCTTCCCTTATATTATAAATTTCCATTTAAATTGATTAATAATTACTTTTCATATCTTGGGATTAAAATTACTTGTAAACATAAAGATTTATTTAAGACTAACTTTTTACCATTAATAGACCATATTACTCAACTTTCATCTAAATGGTTTCCCTTATATTTAACTTTGATTGGTCGTATTAATGCAGTTAAGATGTTTTTTTTGCCAAAATTTTTATATGTGTTTCAGGCATTACCAATTTTCGTTCCAAAATCTTTTTTTGATAAAGTTGACTCTAAAATTTCTTCATTTATTTGGCAGAATAAGAATCCGAGACTGGGTAAAATACATTTACAGAAAGCTAAGAGAGATGGAGGTTTAGCATTACCTAACTTTAGATTTTATTATTGGGCTATTAATATTCGACATATGAAATTTTGGTTACTTGACCGGGACATACTATCTATTCCTAAATGGGTAGCATTGGAATTACAATCTGTTCAGGGTTATACACTTGGTTCTATTTTAGGTTCCTCTCTTCCTTTTGATTCGAAACGCCTTAAGCAGGTCTCTAACCCAATAGTTAAATATGCTTTGCGCATTTGGTTTCAATTCAGAAAATTTTTTGATCTTAATCAATTCGGGTTAGCGATTCCTATTTTAGGTAACATATTTTTTCCTCCCTCTTTTACGGATCGCGCTTTTCAAACTTGGAAGACTAAGGGTATTTTACGGTTTTTGGATTTATTTTTAGATGGTTCCCTTATGTCTTTTGAACAATTATCTAATAAATATAACTTATCAAGAATACATTTTTTTAGATATTTACAAGTTAGAAATTTCCTAAGTACTATACTTTCTTCCTTTCCAATGCTTCCTCCTATATATATTTTAGATTCGATAATTAACCTTAATCCATGTCAGAAAGGTGCATCGGCTATGATTTATAATATTATTATGAAACTTAGGAAAGCTCCATTTGATAAGATTAGGGTAGATTGGGAACAGGAATTGGGGCTTACCATTTCTGTGGATGATTGGGGGCAGATTTTACAATTAGTTAATACTTCCTCTATTTGTGCTAAACATTCCCTAATTCAATTTAAAGTGGTTCATAGAGCACATATGTCCAAAGATAAGTTAGCGCGTTTTTACTCGCATATTAATCCTTTCTGTGATAGATGTTCGGGGCAGATAGCCTCTTTAACTCATATGTTTTGGTCTTGCCCTACTTTGGAAACTTTTTGGAGAGATATTTTCAATATTATTTCTAAGGTATTAAATATAGATATCTCTCCTCACCCTATTATGCTATCTTTGGACTACCTAAAATTTCTAGTAATCTTTCCCCTTCAGCCCGTAGAATGATTGCATTTCTTACTTTAATGGCGAAAAGATGTATTTTACAACATTGGAAAGAGCTTAATGCTCCAACTACCTTTTTTTGGTTTTCTCAGACGATTTTATGTTTGAATTTGGAGAAAATTAGAAGTAACCTTTATGATTCTTCATTTAAATTTGAACAGATTTGGGGACCTTTTATTCGATATTTTCATTTAATGTAATATTTACCCTTCTTGTTTTTTTTTCACTGTTTTAATGGAGGTCGGGATTGAGGACGTGATTTTAAGTTTAACTCTGTTTGGTTTCAAGTTAGCCCATTGCTTTGCCTTGCTTTTAGTTAGCTGCACGGTGGGTTTTTTTTGGGGGTTTTTTTTTTCTTTTTTTTCCATTGATATATATAAAATTTAGTATACTATTATGTTATCTTGGTTTCTTATGCTTAAATTACATTGTTTGTAGTATTTTCTTTTTGGTATTGTTATCTTTTGGAATTTTATTATACTTTAACGTTGTATTAATGTTTATATGGCTTACCTTTTTTGTATACTTACTCAATAAAAAGATTTAAAAAGAAAGAAAGACAATCACACCCCTTGTCAATGGCACACCCTCATTTTTCAAAGTATTGCTGAAGCATTATTAGTCTCCAAAAAAACAGCAGAGGATGGCAATTCTCAGCGGGTCATATACCAAGAGAGAGATAGCACTAATATCACAACTTCTACAGGGGGAAAATGGACAGTCAACGTTTCAGGTCGAGACACTTCACTTGAACTGGAGAGAAAGAAGGAAGAAAACCAATACAGAAGAATGGGGAAAGGGAGGAGAAAGTGCTGCCGGATTGAGATGAGGGGGGAGTAAGAGGAAAAGAATGAGAATGATGTTAAAAGCTGGGTGATGATAGGTGGAAGTGAAAGAGGGTTGAAGAAGATGGAATCTGAGCATGGAATAAGGGGAGGGAGGTGAAGAAAGGAGCCAATGGGAAGAGAGTGCAAGAGATGAGCAGATTAAGGAGGTGGGTGAATGGAGGCAATTGGAACAGACAAGATCTTGCTCTGTATCACACTAGCTTTTTCCCCTTCCTTTCTAGCCTCGACTTGAAACGTTGACTATCCATTTCCCTCTTTTGATGCTTTCCGACCTGCTGAGTTCCTCAGGCACTTATGAGTGAGTGTTGCTCCACATTTCTAGCATCTTCGATCTCCTGTGGCTCTATTGTTACAGCTTGTTCACTTTTCATCAACACTGCACGGTTGCTGAATTTTGTATTTAGTTCAGACTTCCAGCTTTCTTAGCAACGTGTGTCTGCATCATTGGTCAATGCTATGCATTTTTCCTTGGCAGTGCAATAAGACCGGATCTGCTAGTTATGAAATTCACCCTTGAATTAAATTCATACCCCAATACCTCAAACAAAGCAACAAATTCACAACCTATTACTTAAGCAGCAGGACCAAACAAATGGGTCAATCTTAGGGATAGGAGATTTAAAAACAAATGGTAAACTATTACTTCTCTATAGACACAAGGGGTTCTGCAGATGCTGGAAATCCAGACCAAGACACACAAAATGCTGGAGGAGCTCAGCAGGTCAGGCAGTATCTGCGGAGAGGAATAAACAGTCAATATTTCAGGCTGAGACTCATTATCAGGACTGGAAAGGAAAGTGGGGAATAAGCCACTTATATGTTTATAACACATCTTATTTGAAATGTATGTTGATATACATTCTGAATATACCATACAATTATAATATTTTACAAATACTGGAGCAAATTTAATACTCTCAAACACTATTATTTCTTTGGCAGTATAAGTTTTCCATATCATAAATGAAATTGTTATTACCTAATGTTGTAACCCTTTGTTCTTCTGCACTCAGTTTCATTTTATGTGACACAGCTCAATGTGGTAACACCCACACACACCAGGAAACTACCTCAGCAATGCAGACACACAGATTGAATGGATTTCACCATCCTCCATTCATCTCTCTACTCAACCTCGAGTGTTGCATCCCACAGCGACCATTTGTAAAGTACACCCCCAGTATTGACTAGACAAGAATTTAGAACTACCTCCTCAGTACTGCTGATAGAAAACTACAGCACAGAAACAGGCCCTTCAGCCCATCTAGCCCGTGCCAAACTATTAATCTGCCTAGTCCCATTGACCTGCACCCTGAACCCTGCCCTCAAGACCCCTCCCAATCATGTACCTATCAAATTTCTCTCAAATGTTGAAATTGAACCCGCATCCACCACTTAAGCTGTTAGCCCATTCCACACTCTCACCACTTTCTGAGTGAAGGCTCCCTCTCATGTTCCCCTTAAATATCTCACTTTCACTCTCCACCACACCTCTAATTCTAGCCTCACCCAACCTCAGTGGACAAAGTACCCTGTCTATAACCTCATAATTTTGTATACATCTATCAAATCTCCCCTCATTCTTCTATGCTGTAGGGAATTAAGTCCTAATTTATTCAACATGTCACTATAACTCGGGTCCTTAAGTCCTGGTATCATCTTCGTAAACTTTCTCTGCACGTTTTCAATCTTATTGACATATTTTCTGTAGGTAGGTGACCAAAACTGCACACAATACTCCAAATTAGGCCTCACCAACATCTTATACAACTCCATCATAACGTCCCAACTACTCAGCAGACCCAGCAGCATCTATGGAAAAAAGTACAGTCGACGTTTCGGGCCAAAACGTCAACTGTACTTTTTTTTTATCATAGATGCTGCCTGGCCTGCTGCTTTCCTCCAGCATTTTGTGTGTGTTACTGTACTCAATACCTTGAATTATGAAGGCCAATGTGCCAAAAGCTTTCTTTAAGATAATATCTATTGTTAACACCACTTCTTTCAAAGAATTATGGATTTCTATTCCCAGTTCCCTCCGTTCAACTCCTCAGTGCCCTGCTGCTTAATGACTTCCCAAAGTGTAACACCTCACATTCGTCTACACTAAATTCCATTTTTCCAGCTGATCCAGATCCCACTGCAAGTCATGATAGTATTCCTTGCTGTCCACTACACCCCCAAACTTAGTGTCATCCGTAAATCTGCTGACTTAGTTTGCCAAATTATCATCTAGAACATTGATATAGATGACAACCAACAAAGGACCCAGCACCAATCCCTGTCGCACACCACTAGTCACAGGCCTCCAGTCAGTGAGGCAATGACCTAATACTACTCCTTGGCTTCTCCTGTGAACCCAAAGTCTAATCCAATTTACTACCTCATCTTGAAGCACCAGAATCTTCTTGACCAACCTCCCATGCAGGACCTCATCAAAGGCCTTGCTAAAGACAACATCCACTGCCTTGCCTTCATGAACTTTCCTGCTAACTTCCTCAAAAGACTCTATAAGCTTGGTTAGACACAACCTACAATGCATAAAACCACATCAGAGTTCCTTGAATGCACTGTGAGCAATGTCAGCAGAACACACTACACTAACACTGAATCAGAAGCTCACCAACTTCCATTGGATTGCAGTGCAGCACACTCCACAACCAACAACTCACCAGCAACGCTGTTGCTGCGTTGCCTCTTACGCTTAGGCTTGTATTTCCTCAAATCCAATCTCAGGAGGAGTACACAGGACAACAGTTGAGACAAATTGAGGGCTCCTCAAACAAGGAGGTTTGATGTTTCACTCCTGAACACGCAGTCCTGGTGTGGGAGTACAGAGGTAATCAAAAGTAGGTACTTGGAAAGATTAGGAACAAAACTAGACCACTGTCCTACACAGTGGATATTGCATCTGATATCTTCTGGAGATGACACATCAATTAGTTGAGGAGAGCAGAATTAAAATGGCTTTCGAGTAGAAAGCTATTTCCTGCCATCCCAGAATCAACTCCTCCAAATACCATGGAGGAGGCCCCAGCATCTGAGAATTTTTCACAGCAACCAGTCTCACCTGCCAAGCAGAGTGACCACTCCCCACCTTGTTAGGAAAGATGTTATCCCACACAAGTAAGAAATCCTCCTCTGTGATTAAATCTTTAGGTTGAATGGGAGAATTTAAAATATACTATGCTGCGGATGTCTATATAGTAGTTGTATTAAATAGTGTGTGTGTGTGTGTGTGTGTGTGTGTGTGTGTGTGCGCATGTGTATGTGTGTGTGTATGTGCTTGCGTGTATGTGTGTGTGCGTGTGTATGTGTGTGTGCGTGTGTGTGAGAGAGAGTGAGGAGAGTTTTCTTCCTTCTCCCGTCTGCGTGAGATGATGGGACTTCTGAGAGACTTTGAACTTTCTTTACCATGCCCATGACCTGTTCTTCATCAAGTTATGGTATTGCTTGCACTGTTGTAACTATATGTTATAATTATGTGGTTTTTGTCAGTTTTTCAGTCGTGGTCTGTCTTGTGTTTCTGTGATATCACACCGGAGGAACACTGTATCATTTCTTAATACATGCATTACTAAATGACAATAAAAGAGGACTGCCTGTCCTCATAATCTAACCTAATTAAGCATTCTTTACTTGTTTACCTAATTCATTATGGGTTACAAGTACAAGAGCAGTAGCCCGGTATTTTTCTTTCAATTAGTTTCTGAACTTACAAAATCTAACAAAGAGGTACCTCCACAAAGTTCTGTAGAAATTTCTGACTATATTACTGACTTCCTGTGACCCTGAAATAACTGGAGCCCAGACTCAGGAAACACAATGAGAACACTGGACCCGTAAAATCCCACACAACTATACAACGCAGGAGATGGAATTCCTTTAACTCTACCCTGGAGAAAATGTCCTTCACACACTAACTCTCCCTGCAGGACAGCTTTCATAGAACTTGACTCTCATTGGGGCATGCATCTCACAGACACTGACTCTCACTAGGGTACTGTTTGACACAGAAGCTCTCCTCCTGCTGACCACTCTACAGATACTGGGATACAAGTTCCATACATTGATGCTTGTGACTCCACATTCATTCCAAATTCATTTACCACATGCCTTTTCTAAGTTAATCCATTAATTTTTCTTTATAAATCTGATACAACTTAATAACGCTTATGAAGCTAGAGAATTCATCAACATAATGTACCCTTACAAAGTGGACTACAGACTTTGACCTCTATTTTTGGATTTAATGCAGGTATTATTATGTCCTTTATTTCATGAATAACAGACATGAAGTACCTGCAGTTGATCAGAAAATACAACATAACAAAGTACATTGACATTGTACCTCATTTGATTGCTACAATCTATGACGGAATCAAATGCAATTGACAGGTAAAAATTATTTTTGTCACTAGATGGCAGTGTAATCCTTCAAAATCGTTACCCACCACGACTTTTTGAGGGTTCTGCATTCACTCTTAATTGACAAAAGATTTAACAGATAATTTCCAACTTTTTATGTATTTGATTTCTGGCATTGGCAATATTTTACTTTTCATATATTTATCTGAACCAATAAATATAGTAGATTCCAATGAATTTAGACAAATTGGTACCAGTACATTTTGGCCCAATTATGTGCCTGCCCTAAGTAGTCAAACTTCCATGGAAACAGTTAAAAGGTACAAAAAGGATAAACTGAGCAACAAGTTACATATTTAAATGAAATATGGAACAAATTAGAACATACAAGGTAAATGGTAGGGCACTGAGGAGTGCAGTAGAACAGAGGGATGTATGTTTATTCCTAATTGTTATCGACAGAAGAATTCATCCAGTGTATGTAATGAACAAAATCAGCACAGACTAAAGCTTTCATAATGGACTTTCTTCATACAATGTTATCACCGATTGCAACCTCCAAATCTTCATTTTCATTGTAACATTCAAGATGATTGTGATACCGTCAAATTCGTTGTCGTTTCTAACTTGTTGAGGAGTGAAATTGTTTCATTTTCATTCCTGGTTGTTTCTGGCATCTCCAAGCCTAAATGCTTGAAACTGTGATGAGCAAATCAGTTCTGAATTGTCTTACTGCTTATTTCTTACCAACTATCAGTGACAAAAATCACTGCTTTTTGAACACAAACACATGTAACTGACCTTACTTAAAAACTGTTCACTTGAAGCCCAGTGTAGCTTCTAAAAGCCACACAAGTGTGTGTAATTAATACTGGTTAGAACCATTGGGAATTGTCTCCTGTCCCAATTAAGTGGCAATGATGTCCCAAATAAATGAAGTGAATCCCGGTAACTTTTATCAGTTTGATTTTTTTTAAAAATTGTCACAAATAAGCGGCTGCCTCGATTAACTGATGGCCCAATTAACCCAAATCCACAGTAATCAATTTATAAAGCTGAGGATAAATCAATTAATTAACTAACTGATGAATGATGGTTGCACGTGAACTACAACTGTTCGATCAAAATGAACAAAAGGAAATGAAGATGGGT
This sequence comes from Mobula hypostoma, assembly GCF_963921235.1. Taxonomy (NCBI): domain Eukaryota; kingdom Metazoa; phylum Chordata; class Chondrichthyes; order Myliobatiformes; family Myliobatidae; genus Mobula; species Mobula hypostoma. The sequence goes on along the minus strand of NC_086100.1, from coordinate 104,855,678 downwards.
ACAACTTGACCACTTCCATCGCTTTGGGTACAATGCTTTTGGCTGAATCAAAAGTAATGTTAAATAATGCTGAAAATTTAGAACAAAACCATCAATTAATATGATGAATTTTTAAAATTACATTTTGCAAGTGCTTGTAAATTGAGCCTCATGGTAAAAATCCATCATCCTGGTCAGACAAGTCAGAATGAGTGTTCTGGGATAAAGTGATCACACTCAACAGAAATCAAAATAATATCAGACACTGCAAATCCAAAATCCCTCTGGCCACTCTCCCCGAAACTTAAAATCATTTTTTTTAATCAACCTTTCACAATTTGATGAATGAATGGTCTTTGATACAGAATGTTAATGGTTTCTCTTTCCACTTGTTTTGCTGAATTTCCCCAGCACTTTCTGATCACATCCAGCACTGTGAACACAGGTTGGGTCAGAAGCTCCCAGAGGATCATCCTGCTGGGATGTCCTTCCTTACATCACCTTGTTCAAAGTATTCTATTCACCAATGAGCTAATGAGTGCTTACAAAGAACTGTATCATAGAAAAATGCGCGAGGCTAAGCAGTCAAGCATACTGTCGTTTTTCAAGCCTTCCACAACAGCCGCAGCAGACGACGAACCTCGACCTTCGACATCGAGGCAGGCAGACATAGAAGAAGATGACCTGCCTGCCCTGATGCAAACAGCGCTGAGATGACACCCCAGTGTCCCACCACCACAACCCCTGGGCTGTGGACCGATACATTGCCGCGGAGAATGCAGTGGTAGCCGAGACGCACCCAACACATATAACCATATAACAATTACAGCACAGAAACAGGCCATCTTGGCCCTTCTAGTCGGTGTCGAACTCTTACTCTCACCTAGTCCCACCGACCTGCACTCATCCCATAACCCTCCATTCCTTTCCTGTCCATATAGTTGTCCAATTTAACTTTAAACGACAACATCGAACCTGCCTCAACCACTTCTGCTGGAAGCTCGTTCCACACAGCTACCACTCTCTGAGTAAAGAAGTCCCCCTCATGTTACCCCTAAATTTTTGCCCTTTAACTCTCAACTCATGTCCTCTTGTTTGAATCGCCCCCACTCTCAATGGAAAAAGCCTATCCATATAAACTCTATCTATCCCCCTTATAATTTTAAATACCTCTATCAAGTCCCCCCTCAACCTTCTACATTCCAAAGAATAAAGACCTAACTTGTTCAACCTTTCTCTGTAACTTAGGTGATGAAACCTAGGTAACACTCTAGTAAATCTTCTCTGTACTCTCTCTATTTTGTTGACATCTTTCCTATAATTTGGTGAGCAAAACTGTACACAATACTCCAAATATGGCCTCACCAATGCCTTATACAATTTCAACATTACATCCCAACTCCTATACTCAAAGCTCTGATTTCTAAAGGCCAGCATACCAAAAGCTTTCTTCACCACCCTATCTGCATGAGATTCCACCTTCAGGGAACTATGCACTATTATTCCTAGATCCCTCTGTTCTACTGCATTCTTCAATGCCCTACCATTTACCATGCATGTCCTATTTTGAGTAGTCCTACCAAAATGTAACACCTCACATTTATCAGCATTAAACTCCATCTGCCATCTTTCAGCCCACTCTTCTAACCGGCATAAATCTCTCTGCAAGCTTTGAAAACCTACTTCATTATCCACAACTGCACCTCTCTTAGTATCATCGGCAAACTTACTCATCCAATTTACCACCCCATCATCCAGATCATTAATGTATATGACAAATAACATTGGACCCAGTACAGTTCCCTGAGGCACACCACTGGTCACCGACCTCCAATCTGACAAACAGTTATCCATCACCACTCCCTGGCATCTCCCATCCAGCCACTGCTGAATCCATTTTACTACTTCAATGCTAATACCTAGCAATTGAACCTTCCTAACCAACCTTCCGTGTGGGAACTTGTCAATGGCCTTACTGAAGTCCATATAGACAACATCCACTGCTTTACCCTTGGTCAACTTTCCTAGTAACCTCTTCAAAAAATTCAATAAGATTTGTCAAACATGACCTTCCACGCACAAATCCATATTGACTGTTCCTAATCTGACCCTGTCTATCCAGATATTTATATATACCATCCCCAAAAATACTTTCCATCAATTTACCCACCACTGACGTCAAACTCACAGGCCAATCTTTAAGAAAAATGCCGAAATAAACAAGCTAATTAATTAGGTGCCACCCGGCACATAGATATCGGCCTGGATCAGAGGTGATTGCCGATTGCGTCGCCTCTGATCTGGGCCGACATTTACGTGCCAGGCGGCACCTAATTAATTAGCTTGTTTATTTCGGCTTTTTTCTTAAAGATGTGTTGGGTGCGTCCCGGCTACCGCTGTACCGCTGCATGCTTTGCGGCAATGTATCCATTGGCGGCCGGGAGGGTGGGGGCCACTGCACCACCCCAACCTCCGACGACTCAGCCTAACACACCAACATCATTGTGCTCGGCGCTGTCTTCCCGATTCTGGAAAGTGATAATACACTGTACATACATTATTTCTACTTTATATAGGCTCTGTATTTTTGTGTGTTATTTTGTATGATTTGGCAGCTTCATAGCTTAAAGGTTACTGGAGAGAGTGTTTCTGCTGAGAGCGCTTCCGTGAGATTTTCGCTACGGAGAACAGTGCGGCAATGATGTTCTACTTTATATAGGCTGTGTATTTATCATATCGTTCCTGTTTTTACTATATGTTACTGTTTTTTTAGGTTTTATGTGTTATTTGGTATGATTTGGTAGGTTATTTTTAGGTCTGCAAACGCTCACAAATTTTTCCCATATAAATAAATGCTAATTGCTTCTTCGCTTTACAACATTCCAACTTACGAACCATTTCATAGGAATGCTCTACCTTCGGGTGGCGGGGGAAACTTGTACTCCAAGTGCTGTTTGAGCAGAGTTTATAGAACTATATCATAATCTTGTGGCTCTCAAACTTAATCCCCCAGCTACTAAAGGCCAAAGGACCACTGGCCTTCTTAACCACCCTTTCAACCTGCACAGTTATTTTGAGAGATCTATGGACATGGACCCCAAGATTCCTCCGTTCCCCCACAATGCTAGGAATCCTGTCATTAACCTTGTTTCCACCTTCAAGTTCAATCTCCCAAAGTATCTCAATCTCTTATCCAGATTGAACTGCATCTGGCATTTCTCCAACCAGGTCTGCATCCTGTCTATATCCCATTGTAACCTCTAACAACCTTCGACACCATCACCTTTTGTGTCCTCTGCAAACTTACAAACCCATCCTTCTGTTTCCTCATCCGAGTCATTTATAAAAATCACAAAGAGCCTGAAGAGGACCACTAATCACTGACCTCTGGGTAGAATATATGCCTGTCTCCTACCATCCTCTGCCTTCTGTGGGCAAGCCAATTCTGAATCCACATAGCCAAAGTTCCATGTCACCTCTTCAAAAAACCCAATCAGGTTCATTAGGCATGACCTGCCCCTCACAGAGCCATACTGATTATCCATAAAAAATCTATGCTTCTCCAAATGCTCATAATTCCAGTCCCTAAGGATCCTCTCTAATAGTTTACCCAGCACGGATGCAAGAATCTCTGATCTACAATTCCCAGGATCATCCTTTCCTGAACCATGGAATAAATGTGCTATCCTCCAGTCCTCAGGCACAACTCCTACAGCCAGGCTGGACACAAAGACCGTTGTCAACAATGGCAGACACAACAAGACTATTTTGTGGTAACCACAGGATGACCATAATCCTTGAGGAATCACTGCCAGACTACACAGTATGTGACCCTGTGATGAGAGAGAATGCTCAGCCATCTTCAGGGGCCTTTGTGTGACCCACTGAACGTAGCCCCTAGGTTTCAAATGGCTCACACATCATCAGGAGCTGGGCCAACGAAGCACCTACCTGAGACCCTGAGCTACTCCAGGCTTCTTAGGATAAATAACATTTGTGCATTGATGTTTCTCTCAGTGGTATATGCGCAATATTGGTACAAACCTCCTTTCTTGACTACTTATCTTTAAGTCGAGTAGCTAGCTGGAACATTTCAGAGTAATGTTCATGTGCACTGGGGGTGGTCTGTGAGTCATTCATGTCGAACAGCAGATCTCCTTCATGGGAGAACAGGAGTGAATCAGCTAGCTATTTTCCTAGCAATTCAATGGCTTCAAATTCACCGGCTTCAAATTCACCAGCTTTATAGTTAGTATATTTAGTTAACTCTTTTAAATTTTTTTAACTGCTATTGTGCAGATTGTGTCTTAAAGTGCCAAAATGGTGAAAGTGCACTGAATGGAAATGTAATATTTGACAGGGGCTGCAGTTATACATGCATCACACTTTTACCACCGCATACAGGATTGAATTCACTGTTGGTGCTTTTGCTCAAGCAGAGGAGGAACAAATAAACTCTAATTGCTTTGACTGGTAATTAACTATGATACTGAAGATATTATAAAACAATATTTTAGTACATTGAATCTGAGCAGGTCGTAGGAGATTTTCACTACCGCTGCTGTTTATAATGAAAATGAGGTTGTGGTCAACAGAATCATGTTATCCTCCAATCACTACTTAACAATGAGTCTGAACCAGGCTGAAACTTCGCCTTGTACTTCCATGTCACTTAGAAAGAGGCCACTTCAGCTCCATTAGTCTATCCTGGCTCATGGAACAATACCGCTTCCTCCCTAATACTCTCTGCAGCCTACTCTATCCCCATATCCTGCCTCCAACCATCACACAGCAGGGGCAAATTACAATAACCAATTAAACTACCAACCCACACTTGGTGACGGTGTGCAAATCCTGAGGGCTAAGTCAAACTCCACAGACAGAAAATGCCAACTCCAAGTGGGCCTCCCCAGAGGCCAGTACTGAACGTGTGGCATTGCAGCTGTGAAGCAACAGCTCCCCCAGCTGTGCCGCGTTGCCATTAGCTGTAAATAATTAAAGCTTCTGCTGTTTTTAAAAAGTAGCGAAACTTTGTAAATGTCAGTCACATTGAACTCCACCCATATCTGACCCAATTTACCATCAACTCCACAAACTGGTTACTTTGTATCTGTTCATTCCTAGCATTCCCACCAATCAAAAGTTAAAGATCATTTTTGACCTGCAAGTACCTGGATGACAGCCCTAAGAAAGTCAATCATTGATCACAATAACCCGGCAGTTTATCACAGGAGAGTGCAAACACTAAGAAAAAAGTTGGACGCAATCTTCTTGTGAGGGACAGGCAGCAGGCACAATCGAGCTGGAGAGCAAGATCTTTCAGCTTGCCCATCAAGGTACCCCAGCATGGGAGCCTGGGCACCTCTGTATAGTTAGAGTTAAAACCCATAAAATAAAAAATTCTGAGCATGTTTCAGGGTAGGTAGGATGTGAAGTTAAAAAAAAAGCAGCTGTATTTCTGCTGGTGATGAACTAAATAAGTATCAAAGGCATATACAGGAGAAAATCTGCAGCTGCTTGGTCTAAGCAACACACACAAAATGGCTGGAAATCCAAGCAACACCATTCAGGGCCCTAAACATTCCTTCCAGGTGAGGCGATACTTCACCTCTGAGTCTGCTGCGGTCATGTACCGTGTCCAATGCTCCCGGTGTGGCCTCCTGTATATCGGTGAGACCCGATGTAGATTGACCCGCTTCAGCGAGCATCTCCGTCCTCCAGAAAAAGCCGGATCTCCCATTTTAATTCCACTTCCCAGTCCCATTCCAATATGGACATCCATGGCCTCCTCTACTTTTGCGAAGAGGCCACACTCAGGTAGGAGGAACAACACTTAATATTCCGTCCCAGCTCTTTAGTTCACCACCCCACCTCCCGGTTTCACCTTGTGTTTCTCCCTCCCCTCCCCTTTTAAAATCTACTGATCTTTTTTTTTCCAGTCCTACTGAAGTGTCTCAGCCCAAAATGTTGACTGTATTCTTTTCTTGGCCTGCTGAGTTTCTGCAGCATTTTGTGTGTGTTGCAAGTATCAAAGGCATATATTATTACTGGTTTATATAAAGGTGAAAAAAGCGATTGCAAATTAAAGGACATAAATAAATGCCGGAGAAGTTGATATTGCTACAGTTTGGAGTTAAGTAAATGAAGAAAACTGTTTCTATTGAAAGAACATAGAACATAGAATAGTACAGCACAGTACAGGCCCTTCGGCCCACAATGTTGTGCCGACCCTCAAACCCTGCCTCCCATATAAGCCCCCACCTTAAATTTCTCCATATACCTGTCTGGTAGTCTCATAAACTTCACTAGTGTCTCTGCCTTCACCACTGACTCAAGCAGTGCATTCCACGCACCAACCACTCTCTGAGTAAGAAAGGCTAATGCCCAGAAGAAACTCCTTGGCCAGAGAGGCAACAGGACGGAATCACATTTTTTTTTGCATAGACAATTGTGATTTGGAATACACAAAAAGTGAGTGTAAGTAAGGTCAATCGCAATGCTTTTGAAAGGAAGAAGTTTCCAGGACTGTGGGAAAGAATGTGAAAATGAGATTGGTTAGAAAACTTTGTGATTCTAAAGGGCCTATCATTCTCCTCACTGATCTCCTTCTAAAGGAACAGCAACCTTAACATTACTGTTTTTTTTCTCCATATTACAGTAGTAGATTTTGATTTCCAAAACAGGTAATTCAAAAGGATGTCCATCAGTCTAGCCTCATAATTTAATCATAGAAGTCATTATTCATTGGGACCAGCAGCCAAGAGGGAGAAGTTCACAGAAATTTCTCCTGTTTTGTTTTAATACTGGAGGGCTTAATATAGTGATAGAAACAAAAATAAATCAGGTACTTGCAGGAAATATGGTGACCTTACCAAAAAAAAACTAATTGCTGAGATTTAAATTTTCTTTTATCTGCATCTTTGAAGAGTTTTTGTTCTATTCAGATGAAAGGCAATTCACCTGTAAAACTAACTTTGTTTCTCTCCCTGTGATATCACTTGACCTGTTGAATATTTCTTTCCAGATTCTATCAGTCAATGTATTTTGCTTGCACAGCAAAGAGGGCAGACGTCCTTGTGATATTCAGAATGATTACTGCCCTCAATTACAGCTTGATAGCTGGGGAAAATCTTTCAGTTTTCATGAAAACAGCTCAGATCTTTATGTATCACAAAAAGATGAACATCCCACAAAACTTACCAGTGGAGTGGGTGGCCTGGAAACCTTTCCTTTGCACTGATGCATCTGAAACAAATCTAACAAACATTTTATTTCCAGTGGAGATGACAGGATTTGGAACGATGCTCCCACAGAACCGTCCAAGGATTGCAAACTTATCAGTTTCTCCATCAAACACTTCCAGGTGATCATAAGCACATTCTTGGTGTTGCTCGATCTCAAATTCGTTGAAAGTCTGGAAAAACAAATGATGAAATATTTTCCTCTGATATATACATACTGTCCAGTTCACAGTTTATTTACCTATGTCAACTATCACGTAGGTAAATGTTTAGTGTTGGGATCTGTAACATACATTTGATAATCAAGCAAATGCACAATTTAACCAAGATGGCGATTGAGATTTTATCAAAGTTGTGGAGTTATACAGCATAGAAACAGGCCTTGAGGCTAACCACATCCATGCCGACCTTTGAGCGCATCTATATCAACCTCAATTATTCAGTTGGATTGTACTCTTGCCTACTTCAAAGGTCACAAGTTCATTTATTATCAAAGTATACAACTCTTGAAATTCTCCTTCTCCAGATAGACATGAAACCAAGAAAAAAAAGAGAACAGTAACACGATCATCAACCACCAAACCAGCCCTCCCCTGCACAGTGCAGCAAGTACATCAGTCCCCAAGTGCCCCTCTCCCCGCACAAAGACACTAACAAAAAAAAGCAATGAGAACATTGACCCCAAATCCCCTTAAACTACACAAGAAAAATTAGAAAGAATGGGCAAAAGCACATAATATCAAAAAACTATAGGGCTGAAAAACGTCCATTGTTCATATCCATATACAGGTGTCCTCCACTTTTTGAACATTCACTTTACAAAACCTCACTGTTACGAAAAACCTACATTAGTACCCTGTTTTCGTTAACAGAAGGTGTTTTCACTGTTACGAAAAAATCAGCGCGCGATAAAAAATCATACGCAAAAAAATCAGCGCGCGATAAAAGGCAGCGCGCGCCCTGAGCAGCCGCTCTCCCCCGGATTTGGAACTGCATTCTCACTGGCATTGCTTTAACATGTGCCGGTGAGCAGCCGTTTGCAAGATGAGTTCTGAGGTATTGGAAAAACCTGAAAGAGCTCGTAAAGGTGTTACATTTAACGTAAAACTAGACATAATTAAGCGTTTTGATTGTGGTGAACGAAGTAAGGATAATGTGAGTTTGGCTTGTGGAAGCTGACGAAGATGATGTTGAAGAGGCTTTGGCATCCCATGACCAAGAACTGACAGATGAAGAGCTGATGCAATTGGAAGAGGAAAGGATAACAATTGAAATTGAATGAGTAATGATAAAGTACGACTGTAATTTTGAAAGGGTACGTAGGTCTAGGGGATATTTACAAGATGGTTTGAGTCCTTACAAAGAACTGTATGATAGAAAAATGCGCAAGGCTCAGCAGTCAAGCAAGCCTTCCACATCAGCCACAGCAGACGACGAACCTCGGCCTTCGACATCGAGGCGGGCAGTCATAGGAGAAGATGAGCTGCCTGCTCTAATGGAAATAGACAATGGGATGACACCCCAGTGTCCCACCACCCCAACCCCTGGGCCACGGACAGATACTGATTCGCAGAGAATGCAGCGGTAGCCAGGAGGCACGCAGCACATCTTTAAGAAAAAAACTGAAATAAACATGCTAATTAATTAGGTGCCGCCCCACACGTAAATGTCGGCCCAGATCAGACGCAATGCAATCAGCACTGATCTGGGCCAGCATTTACATGTCCGGCGGCACCTAATTAATTAGCATGTTTATTTCAGCTTTTTTCTTAAAGATATGCTGTGTGCCTCCCGGCTACCGCTGGACTCCTGCTTGCTTCGCGGCAATGTATCGCTCGGCGGCCTGGAGGGTGGGGGCCACTGCACCACCCCAACCTGCAACAACTGAGTCTAACACACCATCATCAGTGTGCTCGGCGCTGAACCAATTCCAGTAAGTGATACTACACTGTACATACATTATTTCTACTTTATATAGGCTGTGTATTTTTACGTGTTATTTGGTATGATTTGGCAGCTTCATAGCTTAAAGGTTACTGGAGAGCGCTTGCGCCGTATTTTTGCCAACAGCGCTTGCGTGAGATTTTCGCTCCGGAGATCTGTGCAGTCAATGATTGTGGAAAAGTATTTCTACTTTATATAGGCTGTGTATTTATCATATTATTCCTGTTTTTACTATATGTTACTGCTATTTTAGGTTTTATGTGTTATTTGGCATGATTTGGTAGGTTATTTTTGGGTCTGCGAATGCTCAAAAAATGTTCCCATATAAATAAATGGTAATTGCTTCTTCGCTTTACGACATTTCAGCTTACGAACCGTTTCATAGGAACGCTCTGCCTTCGGATGGCGGGGGAAACCTGTATGCAGAAAGCCATGAGTAACATCCTTCAGGCACAGCGACAGGCTACACAGGCTCACCTCTCCGGCAGCAGAGCAGCCCCATCAGTGACCAGAAGGCAGGCAGCCGGTGCTCACCTTCCACATTCAACTTGATGTTTCAATCTCACTTGCCGCTTTAATCGGCAAACAGTGGAAGCTTTAATCAGCAAAATGGAGTAAAACATTGGCTCACTGCCTCCCAGAATCCTCTTGGAGTCAGCAAAGCACTGGATCACACAAATGATCTCCAAGTTGCAAATCACAACTTCTACCTGTTCCAGAAACACATCCAAGATGAAAAACAGATGTAAAGGACATAAAAGAAATGAAATAAGTGGTTCCGGGGCCTACCTAGAAGATGTCAACTGTGGGAGTGTTGCACACAGGTGCCATCTTGATGGGGAGTTCTATTTGTCTGTTCAAATGCTACTTAAAAATCAGAGTTGTATTTTCTGTTCCTGGCCTTTGCACAACATTCTCAAGCACTGAATACATTGATCACAAACGAAACAACATTTTGCTTTCCACCTATGTCTATGACTTACTTGTCTTTTCAAAGAGAATTAATCTGACATACAAATCCTCTTACTTCACTAGTCACACTACCATCCGCCATCTTAAGGTTACCTAGTGGCTTATTTGACCAAGTGTCACTGACAAGTGGTGACTGTGCAGCTGAAATGTGAATAATCAAATATTCCCATTTAGGACTACAACAGCTGAAATCCAGAGACATAGTATTTCAGCAAGTAACATCACTTGAAGACGTTTAAAAACTCTATTGATCCTCAAAAGTTGATGGACCCTGGACTGCAGACTCAGGTTGTAAATACAGTTCCTTTTTAAGAGAAAGAAAGCAAGGAAAGCGGGCCTGTCTATGAGCAAGATTGAAAAGCAAAGCCCTTAAACCCCCACTCTGAACTATTCTGCTGCCAAATGTACATGTAATGCCCTGGTTAAGAATTTTACTGCTGTGCTGTAGGTGTGTCATTTTAGTAGTTCTGTAAGAGCAGTCTGTCCTGCTTTCAGCTTGTTTAGGTTTGAGTTAAGATAAGAAGCTTTGATGTTCAACATCGGAATGTGCTGTCAGTCAATCAAGACAGTGGAATTGGGAGAAGGCCATGGAGAACACTAGGTTGAAGATTTTTGTTGGCAGGAGCTATGAGAAGACAGGCAGAGAGGTGGCTGAGGATGCCATCCCTATTGCATAAGGTGCTTTATGTGGATGAATGGCTTCAAGGAGGAAGGACCAACATTCCCATGGGAGACCCATTTAGTCCGGATGAATTTTGAGCAACATTCGGAAGGTGGTGTGTGCTTTCACACTGACCGAAGGACCAGTGCATGAGTGACAGAGTGACAGACAAGTTCAAGATGAGCTCCAACTTGTGCATATTTGACTATTTAAGAGTAATGGGTCCTTTCTGTTTTTTCTCTTTCATTTAATAATTGCTTGCTTAAATTAACATACTTAAATACACTTCATTTTAATTATATCTAGCGTACGATCTGTTATTTCTTACCAGGGGCAGTAAATCACACAGCATTCACACAAACCGGGGTTTGAGTGAGTGAGACATCCCAACCTCACAGATTTGGTGGGACCAAAGTTGTACACACCCTTGATTTATGAAGCCTGATAAAAGGCGGGTTTCTCACCATGGAATCCAGTGGCTGTTAGCAAGGGGCTAACGAGCAGGTTTTCCAGAGACGCCAAGCAAAAGGGGGTTTCATAGAGTCTCTGGAAAATAAAACTGAACACCTCAGAGCAAGATTGCAATACCAGAGGGACATCAGGGTCTGCTGTGCACTTTGCTTCATGGAAACACGGCTCACTGCCACCATTTCAGGCATAGAGCTGCAGCCAAAAGTCATCCATTTTAACTATCAGGAGAGTTTTTTGCCATCATCCTGGTAGTGGCGTATATTCCATCTCAGACCAACATCAGGTAGACACTGGAGGAGCTGAGCACCATGACCAACAATCACAACACAGCGCACCTGATGCTTTCCATATCTTTGCAGGGGATTTCAACAGGGCCAGCTTGAAAAAGACTCTGAACTATCACCAACATATAACCTGTGGAAACAGAGGAGCCAACAAACTTGCCCAATGTTATCCCACTGAAGCAGACAAGAGTTTCCCACCTACTACAAAAGGGCAAAAATTATACCAAGAAAGGCAGGGTGAACTGATTCAATGATTATCGCCCAGTTGCCCTCACATCTACCATGATTTTTTTTTTAGTGTGTCGCACCAGACAGTCAGCCATTCTTGTCTGGCGCGTGGTGTCAGGATTGGTCTCCTTTCGGATTAACCGGGTCACGATATGAACGCTCCTGACTCGACCCTTTATCTACCATGATGAAGTGCTTTGAGAGGTTGGTCATGGCTGGAATCAACTCCTGCCTACGCAAGGACCTGGACCCAATGCAATTTGCCTATCTCCACAATAGATGAAATCTCACTGGCCTTGGATCATCTGGATAATAGCAATACCTACATCAGGATTACAGATCAGTAGTCAATACCATCACACCCTCAGTACTAAACACCAAGCTCCAAACCCTGGGGCCACTTGCCTCCCTCTGCAATTGGATCTTTGACTTCCTCATTAGAAGACCACAGTCAGTGGAGATTGGAAATAACCTTTCCTCATTGCTGACAATCAACACTGGCACACCTCAAGGATGCCCATTACTCAATTCTCTCCACACCCATGATTGTGTGGTTAGGCTCAGCTCAAAATATAGCAATACATTTGCCGATGACACAACTATTGTATAGGAGTGCGATAGATCATCTGGTTGAGTGGTAGTGCAACAACTTTACACTCAACATCAATAAGCCCAAGACATTGATTGTAGACTCAGGCAGGGGAAGTCGAGGGAACACACACATGAATCTTCATTGAGGGATTAGCAGTGGAAAGGGTGAGTGGTTTCAAGTTCCTGGGTGTCAACATCTCTTAAGATCTATCTTGGGTCCAACATATTGATGCAGTTACAAAGAATCCATGATAGTGACCTTATTTCATTAGGAGTTAAGGAGAACTGGTATGTCACCAGAAAGACTCTTAACAAATTTCTACAAATGTACCAAACGAAGAGCATTTTAACTGCTTACGTCATTGTCTGGTATGGCGGGACCACCACACAGGATCGGAAATAGCTCTTTTTGCACTATTTATTTTATATCTAAGACTGTATATTATTTATATATATATATAAAGCTGCAAAACAAAAAAATTCATGCCATGGGGTTGCCTATGATATTAAATCTGATTCTGATTCTATTTGCCTTGTACTTTTGTTCTTGGCTATCCCACAATATAACAGATGAGGTATAACTAGTCACTTCAGGTGCTCTATTATCTGGCTATTCGATTCAAGCACAAATAATTGATACTCAACTGCTTGTTTTGATGAATCTTTTCTACACAGCTCAGTAACCTGCTCATAAAGCAAAGAAATATGACCCTTTTTCCAGAGGCCAGTTGTCACAGATGAATAAGGTAGTTAGTGTATGGGCTTTATGTAATTTGACCTTTATAGCAAGATTTAATAAAATCTCTTTAAAAATCCTCTGTGGCTAAATAATTAAAGTTTAAGATTCAATTACTGTGCATCTAAGTCAAATGAATTCCTTCAAAAGTGACGTGTATGAGATCTTTTTTCACACTCTGTATTACAGATTATTTCCTCTGATTACTGGCCTCTCAAATGGCCTATTTTCTTAGCTTTGTGATTGACCACAAATTATGTAATAAATGAATAACCTTCAAAATGACACCTTCAAACTCTCACTACTCTTTAATTTAGTTTTTTTTCTTCTGTCCTGGCACATTGCTTGATCACTTGGCTATCAAGAATATAATGACGCAAAAAGGGAAGAAAACTACAGCTCAATAATCACAAACTAATTTGCTACTCATTTGTTTAAAGAGAATGTGTTCCACAATGGTAACAGTTTCCTATTGTCTTCTTGCCAAAGAAATCAAATTATCCCAGGCACAGGAACAATATGGTTTCTGAGAATTTGTTTGAAGAATAGAACACTAATTTAATCTTTTAGTAATTATGACATAGATGTGGTTTTTGGTAGCTGAATATATTTTCCCTGTTTACCTAATTTATCAAGCAGAAAGCCATGCTTTCATTCAATGGAAGTGGCAGCTACCAGTGCACCCAGGCAGCTTCTGTGTATAATGTGTAGGAGCTGGACCATTTTCAGCCTAGGAAAATGGCTCACAACCATGTTCTTGAAGGTGGTTATGGTTGAACAAAAACACTTCCTTAACCTTATAAATGAATAAATTCTTCATTTCTCTTAACTACATTTACCATAGTATCTCATGATTCTCCTGACATCCAAATAACCTTGCAGTCTCAGTTATCAGAATATATGTAAAAAGCAGAGGGTGGGCCTCTGCTGCCAACTTTTAAAAATATTGTTGGTTTTGGGGTTATGGGGAGCTAACAGATATCCACATATAACAACAAATTCGGATCAGCCATGACCACATTGAGGTATGAAGAATGTATGAAGGAGTGTTCCAGCCAGTGTTCCTTCCATTTCTTACATTACTGAGTATCGCAAATTCACTTTCCTATCCGTTCTCCATGCCACTTGATGAACAGAAAACTACCAACTAACAGTTAGATATCTATACTCCTCAGGTTAGAAACTCCAAAGATTCACAATCTTCTGAGCAGAAAGCAATTTTCTCCATCCCTTTATTACCTGGATAACCCCATCTCCTTTGTACACTTGCCAAGCAATTCATTTCGACAATAGAGTAGTGGCTGCACACTTCTGAAATCCAGTTCTATTGACTTGGTTTGCTGCTACCAGCAAGGGATGATTTTTCTAAGCAAATATATATTAATACTGTACTCTTTTCCCAGAACAGACATTTACACATTTCAATGTGGTGTTCTAAACTTTTAGTATTTTAAACTTCAAAGATCTTCCTTTAATTGCCTTTATTCTTCTGAATTCCTCTTATTAAAAATCAATCCAAAGAATATTTATTGTATCATCTGTACAACAGCCTAACACAAACTAAATACTCTTGTTTAAGTTTCCTATTACAGTTGTCAATTGTACACCATCTGTCATCTCCTTATTCACTCTCTTAGCCTGTCTAAATCATACGCAACTTCTTTGTGCTCTCCTCAGGTCTTAATTTCCCACTTGATTATATCATTATATTACTCGGGTGCCTTATTTAAACTAGCTAAATTTAAACTATGAACAGTTCTTCCTTGTGTTCACTGTCCATTAAACTTGCCAATCAAAATGACTGACCTCTACCTTCTGTTTCCTAGACATTAATCAAACCTCAGTCTATGCAAATACATTGCAACCAATTACATAAACATTGAATGGCCTCATTCTGCTCCCATGTCTTCTGCGGCAAACCTCTTATCAGATGCGCTTCCAAAACCCAAATATACTACATCTACTGATTCCTCTTAAGCACATCAATAGTTAAAACCTCATAATACTCTAACAGATGTGCCAAAGAATTCCACATTTGGGAAATTTACCAGCAATTCTGATGGATCAAAAAGAACTCATCTCTTCAATTACTTCTTTTAAAACCAGATGTATGGGATCAATTCCTTTATTTATCCAGGACCATTTCTTTCTTAATATCGTCTTGCAGTGCACAATGTAATATTGGCAGCTTCCTTCACACCACGTCTCGCAGTGCACAATGTAATATTGGCAGCTTCCTTCACACCACGTCTCGCAGTGCACAATGTATAGCATGCCTGGGTGAAAGAAGCTCACATTTCATAATCAACTAGAAAACAGAATGGTCTAGATCTTGCTGAAATAAATTGGTGACTAAGCAGATCCATCAGTATTTAGACATTGGATGGCAGCATGTCTACGACATCCAAGCTAGGTTCTGAATTTACTGCCAGATCTGGAACTGTGAAGTTGCCATTTCACTTTTTCTGAAGTCTATTAAGCTCGGAGCCCACCCCTGCCCCCCACCCCGACTTTTTTGCTAGTTTAGACCAAGTGCAGAACGTAAGCCCCAATTTACTTCAATAGGTCTTCTGGGGTTCTGGATAAGAGTGTTCCCATCCTTTCAAATGTTTTAGTTTAGTTCTATGTTTTGAATTACAAGTGTCTTTATTCACATTTTAGTAAAAAAATGTTTATTTTTCAATTATTTATTTCAATGATAATGGTTTGAAATTGACTTGAATATCAGAGATATCTAGGATATTTAGGATTTTCATAGCCTTGATTGCCAGGAAAGGTAGGGGATGGGACATGTTGACTGTCAAAGCTTCCAAATAGATTTCAGGAGATAGCCACTCGGCTGAGCAAACATCACCTCTAGCACTGAAACCTCAATGGTTGAAGGAAAATCCAGCATTTACAGCTGAATCTTCCTTCATCTACCTTCCTGCCTCCATTTGAGTAAAGATTTTGTAAATCTAAATGATATATGTTTGAAGCAGGAATATAGATTGAGGAAATGCTGAAATAAATGCTGAAATTTCTTTCATCCATTGAGACTTCAGGGCTATAGGGAATTGATGAAGTGGAATTGGGTTTTGATTGCTCTGAAAATAAGCCAGTGCAGACACGGTGGGATAGATTTTTACTTTAACCACCTGGGTAGAAGATACAGTCAATCATTACTTGTAATAAACACGTCCCATTCTTTACTGACCAAATGATGAGGGCGTGAATTCATTGACAAATGTCAAATAACACACATCAAAGTTGCTGGTGAACGCAGCAGGCCAGGTAGCATCTCTAGGAAGAGGTACAGTCGACATTTCAGGCTGAGACCCTTCGTCAGGACTAACTGAAGGAAGAGTTAGTAAGGCAGCATCTCTAGGAAGAGGTACAGTCGACGTTTCAGATTTGAAATCTCTTACTAACTCTTCCTTCAGTTAGTCCTGACGAAGGGTCTCGGCCTGAAACGTCGACTGTACCTCTTCCTAGAGATGCTGCCTGGCCTGCTGCGTTCACGAGCAACTTTGATGTGTGTTGCTGTTGCTTGAATTCCAGCATCTGCAGAATTCCTGTTGTCGGCAAATGTCAAATGATCTGTTGCTATAATTATTTCATAATTTTGTATATTCTAAACCTGTTTTGTGATTTGAAACTCATTGTTATTCATATTTGTTTATTCCTAACCTTCTCCCAAACAAGAACATATACTATCACACCCTGCAATATATAATTATGCATCCTATCTATTATCTTCAGAGCAGCAATTTGTCATCAGAGCTAATTTACAAAACTGTCTTATCTAAATTAAATATTCTCAATTTAAGAGAGATACTAAAGAGTTTCCAAACATCAAGTAATTGATTTGCTCTAAAAATAGTTGCCCAAATCCCCTCTCCTTTCTGATTAGAGTGAGGAATTTGATATTAATTGTTTAATCTAAAACCTCATTTCTATATTGATTACCTCAAGTATCTACAGTTTGCTTTGCAATTGCACATGCTAAACTCATTCAGAATGCCGTACTGCATTCTGTTTCTGTTTGCATGGAGCTATTACTATATGTATCTGATTAATTTTCTCCAGTCTCATGCTTTAATTTTACTATTTTGGGTTACAAGAACATATCAAATGACCAGAATTTGACATCAAATACACAGTCAAATAATAAAACAGTAGTGTGTAGATCGATAAACAATATACATTGGATAAACTTGCAGCGGATGTTGCTAAGAAATATCATTTCGAACGAATGAACCCAGGGACTCCTAGTATGGAAGAAGATGATCAGAAAATGTGGCACCCTCTGTAATTCCAAACATCAGGGAAACTTTGCAAATGAGTGCCACGATGATGATTCTGGAGAGCGGGAGCAGAAAATCGTAATGGAACATGGTTATTGAAGAAAAAATATAATAACAGCCAGATAGCCTTTGTTCAGATCACACAAGACTTCAACATGATTTCATCAAAATCACCCAGAGTGCTGCTGTAATTTTTGTGTAATGCCGTGGAGATTAAGAAACAGTACTGCTAAGCTGGAAACTGATCTTCATCATTGTTTCCATTGAATGTGCTTCTTTGGCCGTTGACCCTAAGCTAAGATTCAATCAGAATGGCTTTCAGAAGAAGCACACAACAGTAGTGCAAATACTTGCTGTCCGTAGCATCATCGAGGAAGTCAAGAAGAGCAACCTACCAGCCGTGCTTTTGACTCCATTCACCGAGGTAAAATGCTGAAGATCCTGAAAGCTTACTGAGTACCAGACTATCTACTGAGAGCAATAAGAGTCCAGCTATACCAAAACCATGCCGAAAGTTGTATCACCAGATGGAGAAACAGCAGTGTTCGAGCTCCTAGCTGGTGTGCTGCAAGGAGACACTCTGGCACCCTACACCTTTATAATCGTCCTTGATTACGCTCTGCGTCAAGCTACCAAAGATCATGACAAGCTTGGTTTTACCACAAAACCAGGACGAACCAAAAGGATCAGATCAATTACGCTCACAGATCTTAATTTTGCAGATGACATAGTCCTGCTCTCTGACCAGATGGAGGAAGCACAGCAGCTATTGACAGAAGTGGAAATTGAGTGCAATAAAGTTGGACTTTACCTAAACACTAAAAAGGCAGAGTACAAGTCGTTTAACTGCAATGAGGGTACTCTCAAGACCGTAAAGAATGATACCATTAAGAAAGTCTTTGTCTTCAAGTACCTCGGGTCAAGAATGATGAGTTCGGAGAAGGACATAAAGATATGGAAGCCGCTGGCGTGGTGGGCTATGAGTGACATGAAGGAAATCTGGAAGTTGAACCTGACCAGAGGGCTTAAAAAGAGGATCTTCATAGCAGT
The DNA here is from genome assembly GCF_963921235.1 of Mobula hypostoma. NCBI lineage: Eukaryota > Metazoa > Chordata > Chondrichthyes > Myliobatiformes > Myliobatidae > Mobula > Mobula hypostoma. The sequence goes on along the minus strand of NC_086100.1, from coordinate 104,837,235 downwards.
CATAGAGTCCATTCTCACGTACAGACGCGAGACGTGGACACTCACTAAGACTACGCGAAAGTCTCTAGATGGTTGCTATACACGAATGCTCCGGATGGCTCTTGATGTGAGTTGGCAACAGCACATGATGAACGTTGAGCTCTATAATGACCTACCGATGCTCTCCACTAAAATCGAGACAAGAAGACTGCAACTAGTGGGGCACTGTCTACACCACCCCGAGCTACCTGCCAGCCTTGTCATCATATGGGAGCCCAAGCATGGGAGGATGAACCCTGGGCGCCCACCCAAGATTATGGTCAACACGCTCCTAGAAGACAGCGGCGCGGCTAATGTAGATGAACTGAACACATTGATGAGGGAGAGGGAGAAGTGGAGAGTCCATCATCGTGCCAGACTCCGGCCCTCTAGGCCTGAGTCGACGTAGTAGTAGTACTTCTTCACTGAAGTATGAAAGTTTTAAGTTTTAGCTTCATATTTGTCATTTAAACTATTTTATGCTTGAATTTAATTAATTCGAAAAAGTCAGTAGGGACTGTGTACTCTGTTTTATATATTACACTTTGCAGCTTAATCAACTACATTTCTTTTCTTGTGTCAGTAAGTTCTATATTGTTTGACAGCCTCTAATACACATTTTGCAAGTGGTCAAATGTGACAGATAGGAAATTCTTTGAAATAAGTTTCTAAAAAAAATAATAAACCAGTTAACTTCTCAAACTTCTTCAACACTAACCATTAAACCTAGTTTGATACTGGATAAATAACACTTTTGAAGTATGATGACGTACAATTTTAGCAACATATTAAGAACAAGTTGCAGCATTCATTTTAATAGAAGGCAGCAAAAGACAACACACAGTTAACACACATGGTTAATCTCTTGCCACAAACTTACTGAGTTTAATCCCACTGGACTGTAGTCTGAATTACCATTGGATCTAAACTGTGCATTAATGCCTCTTAAAAAGCAAATTCACAACAATAACCTAAATTTAACTAGCAAGTAAAAGTTACTTCAAAAATTTGGTTGGAAGTAGAAAGGAGAACAGAATAGAATCTGCTATTGTATTTCACAAATTATCAAACTAGGTAGTGGTGCCATTTAATATCATGTCACTTATAAATGAAATTTATGATCTTTTGCATTTTAAAGACATACAATTCTATTAAGTACAGTACTGGACAAGTATCTATTATTTTTAAAGAGCTATCTATGTATGCTGCCAGTGTGCTATTTATCCACAAGTTTTGCCCATTGTGTAACATTTTCTCTGGAAAAATCACTATCTAATGCTGGTGGATGATGTACAGTATGGTTTGTGTGAGACCTCATACTGCTTCAATTATAAGTGGAATTTCCTCTTGCTTAACGTAATTGGAAAGGGGGAGCTTCTGCCTAACACTGAGCGTGTTCAATCTCACAGGAGTGTCTTTTCAATTTTCATGACTTTCAAATCTCCTGCTAAATTTAAGCTCTTTATAATCATTATTTTCAAAATATTATTTTTGAAGCATGAAGATGCTATTAAGTGTTTTAGATATTGATGCAGAACTAACAGGAAATGGAAAGATATATATTTCCATTTGGCTGTTTATATCACAGCTGTACTTCATCAAAAACAACTGTGGTCAGTAGCATTACAAGCTGAGAAAGTGCAGCATTATACTGAGACTACAAATGCAGAAACATGGACTTTAAATTTAACCAGAAGGTGAGAACGCCTGTTGTATCTGAAACATTTAGGGATCAGGAGACCCTATTGATCTGTTCTGCAATCATATAAATAACACTCATGATAATTTCACATTTGTCCAGATTCATTGACTGGTCCATGTGCAAGTTTCAGTTTGGTGACAGAAGACTACAGCTGTAGACCCAAGAGATGGGTGGGGGGTGGGGGTGAGGCTTCCTCAGCAATCAGGGATCAGCAGTCAAACTGTGATTTAAAGAGGCCCACGGGCTCTTTATGAATCAGGTGGGAATTCGAACAGAAGTAATTTCTGAAAATTCAACTTGGCTTCTACTGGCCAAATGGTGTCATTTGTTATGGTTGAATTATTGAACTACAGATAGTGCCTTCAAACTAATGTTGTGTTGCAGTTGCAATGATGTAATTGTGCTGAAATGTTTGACTATTAAATAGGCAATTGTTTTTATGGTGATCCTCCCAACGGGTTATCAAAACATTATAGGAAGGTTTGCATGTGTACAGTATGTGTGAGAATATATGTGAGTGAGTAAGTTGGGGGGTGGGGGGAAGAGTATGTAAGTTTTTAGTGTGGCACTGTATTTAAGATTTTAGTCCAGTCAAGAAGTATAACATGATATTCAGCCCTTCTGTCTGGTGTTAGTATTGAAAGGTGTTATCATTTCCATTCAAAAACTTACTATCTTCACTCTGTGGCCTGGAGTTGCGGAGATTTCCCACGTACATTCTTTGCGACTAGGATATTTATCTGGCCAATTGGGACTCGTGATGGTGCCAGTGGCACTGTAAATCCGGTGTTCACATTCAGCTGAGACAGAAAGTAATACCAGCAGTTAGTTCAGTAGTAGAATGAAATTATAGCCACGATCACAATATACTGTATACGCAAAATATATTTGTACATAAACAGTCCCAAGAAAAGCTAAAATTAGTTATCAATATGCAGCATATTAACAGAAAAGATTTAATGAGTAGCAGATAGCTAGTGTGAGATGTTCCTTGAATCTTAGTGAATAAATACTTCTTGTATTTACTTTCTTGTATCTCAGTAGAAATTCAGATGTCTTTTTTAAAAATAACTGTAAAGAATAACTTGTCACAACATAATCAGAAAACACAATTTCAGTATCTTGGTTTGTTCTTTTTGCTTTTTCATTGGATATCATTGGATTTATTAGGAATACTATATTGTTAATAAGATTACATGAAAAGAACGCTTGTGATCTTCCACTATTTACCATTACCTGCAGATTTTATTCCACTGATTGGAATCCATTGATCCCAGCAGACTCTAAATAGGTACGGTCAATTTCAAGAGCATTGTATCTGAATTGAAGCAGTTGTACACACATTTTAATCTCCCAGGTCACCTGCAGACTGGGTACAATACTCAAGACAGCCTAGCTCCGGACTAGGGATTACATGTAGCTAAACACCCCTCGGTCATTATCAGGATTGTGCATCTTCAGAACAGGTCATTTGCCAGTTGAGTCAACAAAATTCCCTGTCTGCATCGACACAAACAAATAGATTGGTCCTTCCTAGCTGCATTTGGTCAGAAGCAATACAGAAGCAGATTACAAGGCTAGATTGATTGGTTGCTCTAGGTTACATTTCCCAGTAATTATAATTGCTGAGTGCATGGGAAGCAGTCAGCACTGTTCCCCATCACACATCAAAGTTGCTGGTGAACGCAGCAGGCCAGGCAGCATCTGTAGGAAGAGGTACAGTCGACGTTTCAGGCGGAGACCCTTCGTCAGCACTGTTCCCCACTACATTTCAATATGAACAAAGCTTTTGCCATGCAGATACTTGCAATTCTCAGATTTAAAATAGGAAAAGGCAGGCCAGAGATTCTTTCTATCTGATTTTGTCTCATTGCACCTTGTGGTACTATGCAGCTGATCACTATAGGCTTTATCCATTGCTCTATGCACCATACATCTGTTCCCCACCGAACACTCAATTCTCACCCGTGGCTCCAAATAACTGTTTGTACGCAACAGCAGCCATACCCCAGTACACCACTTTGACAGGCGGACTAAACCAGGTGAGGGTAGCCAGTGGGCTTCATATCCTAGTGACAGAGACATGCCTGCCCTAGCACATGAAGTCAGCTCCGGCAGACTGGGTGGATGAGATCGACAATGGGATCCAATGGCCAAGGGAGGCGGTTCTACAACGTTTCGTGGAGAGTGAAGGGCATGCCAGAGCACAGAAAACGTCATGGTCATCCACTTCAACCAAGGAAGACCGCAGTCTGTGATGACTACTCGTACCACTGGACCCAGACTTCCAAAGTTGAGAGAGTGCAACAGCTTTTCCACTTTATAAACTCTCCAGTACAGGTCTTGATATGACAACCAACTAAGAAGCACTATACTCCTTCATTCACTGACCAACATTCTCCATTGGCCAGGGCTCAACATTTCAAATTATTTACTCTTGCTTCACCCCTGCCTCTTATAAATGGACTACAGTACATCAGGCCCCTTAACTATAACTTATGGCTCTCCTTAATCAGGACACATTGCTATCTGCTCCTGATGGACAGGGTGGCACTTAGCTGCAAGCAACAGGAGGACCAGTCCACTAGCATCTTTTATCATTTATGGAGGAGATAAGAGCAGACAACCTGGAGGAGAATGCTGCCTGACCTCTTGCATATTTCCAGCATTTTCTGCATTTCTACAATGGAACAAGCAATTTCTGAGAATAGCCATTGTCAGGTCCAGAAACAATGAAAATGAAGGCACTTACATGCCTAGTCCTCCTTCACTCATTCCACAACATCTTCTACCTCTCCTAATCTTCAGATGGTTTATGTATGAACTCGCTTCCTCCCTTTCCTCAATATTTTTCCATGTTTATATCTCTTTCTCTATTTTAGATGTCTTAACAATGGAAATACTGGAGAAGAAGGAAGGAAACGGTAATTCAATCTTCCACTCAGCCACTCGACAGAGGAGGAAGCTGTAAAGGTCCAGAGGAATCAATATGTGTAGAGAGTAGTTCACCAGTAGTACATTCAGAGAAGAATTTCAGTGGTCCATGCAAGATGTATCAATGGCAATAGTGGAGACACACAAGAGATTTTGAAGTTGCTGGAAACCTTGAACACAGAATATTGGAAGAACTCAGCACATCAGGCAGCCCCTGTGTTACCTCCATAGTTGCTGAGTGACCTCATTTCCTTCAAAATTCTGTGTGTTGCTTAATGGCTGTAATATTGAAATGTTCACTACGCCAGTAAAAATTACGCAGTCTGAAAGGTGATAAGAAATTCAATCATACTTTGCGAAGAACTTGGACCAGGTCTTTGCAATATGGACCAGCTGTCAACATTATGGGAAGCTACAGTATATAACAAGGTGCTGTCACAACTTGAAGTATAGTCAAGGAGCTGAGTGTTGCTTAACATACTTATCCAGGAGAATAGAGAATCTCAACTGTTACAACTCTAGGGAAACATCTCACATGAAGCCCTGGAGAAGCACAGATTCACAGGGTAAACTAAAAATGGAATGGAGTGACTAGTTTAATTCTATATTCATTATGCAAGGGCTAAGGTTGGTAAATCTGTTGGTTTATGCCAGGGGTTCCCAATCTGGGGTTTGCAAACCCCTTGGTAAATGGTACGAGCCCATAGCATAAAAATGGTTGGGAACCTCTGGTTTATGCTTTTGCTGATGATTTTATTATTGATTGAAAGAGGATGCCATGATTATCTATAACAGATGAATGGTAATGAGTACAAAACTGTGGCAAGAGAGAAGGCAATAATGTCACTTAGGTATTAGTTTATCTTGCAAAGCTGAACAGAAAGATTAAATCACAGCCTCCTGTGACCCTGATTGCAGTGAAATCTGTCCTGGCACACTTGCATAAGATTCTTGGGATCGCTGCCAATCTGCTGGAGGTGGTTTTTCAAGTTTGTCAAAGCTGTTGTGCCTCAGTTCCACATATAAAAGGCTGCTTGGTAAATTTATAGTTTTCCATTCCATCCACATGAATTTGTTTTCCACAATACTTCCTCACTATTGATAATGTTTCCATCCACAAGAATCTCAACACTGACCCAAGGGCACTGTTGGAAGTGTGACAGGCAGCAATGCCAAGCTGGAAACATCTTCCTATAAATCTCATTGAAACTTCTGGGTATCCAATGGCTACTGTGAAAGGGCAGTTGGAGTCCAGGGAAGACTGAAGGATGTCCAGGAAAGACTGGATGACTGCAGGAAAGCCCACACTGGGAGTGGGCCGTTAGTCATCCAATCCACTATCTCTTATAGCGGAGAGACCTATCAATGACAACGAAGACGAATAAGAGAAGATAACCTGAAGGCCCTCTGAGAGGCAGAATGAAAATGGGCCCAGAAGGATGGAATACATGGCAATGACCAGAACGAATGTAGACAGTGAGATTAAGATCCTTTGGAAGTGCAGGCGTGGACAGGAGAATGTGACAACATATAGGGGGCTATGAATCCATCGGGGAGAATGAAGCACAGCGAGAAAGACCAACAGTAACCTTGCACTGCTGCAGCAGACCAGACAATAGGGACCCAAAGTCAGGTAGAAGATCACAGAGCTGAAGGATCTAACATTGCTGGAGGTGATTTGTTGGTAGGGAGGGAAGGCCCAACAATGAAGGGTTAACCCCGACCACCCCCCCAAGCACACAAACACATGTGACATCCCTTCATCTGTGCAGCTATGCCACAAAGCTAAGAGGATGAAACTAGGAAGGAGGCACAAGATCAAGTGGCCACAGGTGAACAAAGTGGCTGAGGCTGGAAAGGGACCTCAGCACAATCCTAGAACATGCACTACGTGGCTGAGTGGAAGCCAAGCTTGTGTAGAGATAGATTTGGCAAAGTTGACATCAAGTGAGTTGATGCTCTGAGAAAAAGGAGGAAGGGAGGAGGACATAGAACAGCTAGTATGAAGGCGACATCAGCTGAGGAAGAACTGGAAGGCGGAGGCGAAGTTGGACTTGAGGCTGTGGAACAATGTGAAGCAGAAGCTGCGAAGGGCAGAGTACATTTGTAAGAAGGGAGGGAGAGGGAGAGGGAGGGAGTGGGGAAAGGAGGAGGGTGAGGAAGGAGGAGGAGGGGAGAAGGGAGTAGGGATGGGGAGGGACAGGGTGTTAAAAAAAAAAAGCAGTTTATCCCATCAGAGTGGCAAAGAGCTGTGCTGGTGTTCATCCCAAAGAACAAAACTCCAGCTCCATCAACCAGTTCAGGAGCATTGCACTGTTGAACGTCGAGAGGAAAATCATCTTCTCCATCATGGCTAAGAGGATGACCAGCTCCCTCATGGGCAATGCATAGATTGACACCAGCTGCCAGAAGGCAGGAGTTCCAGGTTTCCCAGGCTCTGTGAAGCATGCATCATTGATATGGGACCAGATCCAACGAGCCAAGCATGAGAAAGGTAACCGACACATTGTGTAGCTGGATCTTGTGAATGCCTATGGATCTGTCCCTCACCAGTTCATCCATCTTGCAATTGAGTTCTTTTACATTCCTGACTGCATTAGAGGCTGGAACTTTGATTACTTCAGTAACCTGCAGATGGGCTTCTCTTTGAGACTTTACAAGGAGGTGGCGGCATCTCAACGTAGGTATCACAATGAGGTGTTCCATCTCTCCCATCCTGTTTGTGGCAGCCTCCAAGATCATTCCTATTGGAGCGATGCAGGTGGTTGGAGGGATAAATCTACAGTCAGGATAGAGGCTTCCTCCACTGAGAGGCTTCCTCCACTGAGAGGCTACATGGATGATGTCACAAACGTTCTTCTGACAGCCGCATGCACAAGGCGGCTGCTGAAGGGGCTGGAGGAGCTAGTGACATGGACAAGGATGAAGATCAAGCCCTCCAAGCCACAAAGCTGTCCCCTCTGAAAAGGGGTCAAAAGCGACAACATCACCTTTGTTACAGTGCGCAAGGAAATCCCATTGTTGGCCAGGCAGCTCATCCAAAGCCTTGGGAGGCAGTACTTCACAGAGTTCACAGAGTTCACTGACAAGCATATGGGAAAAGTAGCACAGAAACAGCTAACAGAGGGCCTGGTCAGAATTGACCAGAGCCAACTATGCAGAAATTATGAAGTGTGATGCTACCAGTTCACTCTGTACCAAAGGGGTGATGTGGCCTCTGAAAAAGTGTAAAATTCCCTCATCCACAGCCAGTGGGATGGATGGGATAGCCAACTCATCCATGTGGAAGGGGCTGGGGAGTCTTGGTATATCTCAGAACCTCGCCTCTTTGGGAAAAGCATGTTGCACCTGCCATGGAGATCCATCAGCCTGGGGTACAAGCAGGAGAAAACCTGACTGGTCGTTGAGCTGAGGAAGTCCACCAACCTGCTGGTGAGGGGTGCCACCGCCCCAGTCCATACCGGCTGTAAATGGAGAGGCCATCAGCGGGCTGCAGCACCCAGAGGTTCCCGGCAGAGTCCAGGCTAGACATGCAGGACTTGGCTGGGGAAGGCAAATGTTTCATATCCAAGGCCTCGAAGAAAGAGATGAAAGCCTGGTAGTGGAGGAGGTGACAAGGACAGAACAGGAGAGCTACAGGGTGAAGGCAGTGACACAGGTCCACCAGGGAAGATGGAAAACATGGGAGGCTACCATCCACAGGTCATTCAGTTGGTCTGACCTGTGGAAGGTCCCAAGCCAGAATCAGCTTTCTCATCAGGGCATCGCCCTGCCCCTGAAATCTTCACCAGTACACCACATTCATAGATTTCTTTGCAGGTGTCAGCTCAGCCATCTATTTTATGGAGAAAAGATCCATTACAGGATTGGAAGGAATATTTTATTGCTCCAGTGATGAGGACTTGTTTCCTATGTTGTACTGCAGTGGGGATTCTGTCTGACAGGAAACTTACAGTGAGAATTCATCTGCAGACAATTTAAAAGCTGTTGTAGTTACTGGTGCAGATGTCATTAAACTTGGAGCACAACAATTACCCATCACATGTTAAAAGACTTTGCAGGAAGCTTCCCAAGTTAGTTTTCAATTCTTTGCAATTTTTTTCAAATATTATGAATAAATGTTGGGGATGCATGGTGGAATTTCAGCCTCAATCTAACTGTCTGAATTCCTTTTTTATTAAATGGAAAATCAAAGGCCACACAAGTAGCTGCCAGTATGGCCCAAATGAATTTTTTCAGATTCTCCAGATGGCGCTCACGCAGTGAGGTCACTTCTCGGCTTCGCTCTGTTACTTTTTCATTTTATATCTATGATCACCTTTATTTAATTTTACTTTTAAGTTTGGATTTTGAACTTCGAAGAGCTGAGTAGAGAACCACCTACAAAACCGAAAGTTTGAAACTCTAAACCTGCAAAAGATGCCGATGGTGACGGAAAAAAGAAACCCAATCCTAAACATCCTGAGATAACTTATGAATTGTTGATGAATTTGTTTCGGGATCTGCAGATGAAATACCCCGAAGCTTTAAAGAAGAGATTACGGCAATTTTGCAAACTTTTGGTGTGCTTGACCATCAAGTTCAACAGCAACAAAACACTATCACTGAACTGAAGGAAGATGCACGAAAGAAAGATGCAAAAATCGAGAGCTTGGAACAAAAAGTTTCTTTGACAGATAAACAGCTGGAGAGTCTTAAATTCAAGATTACTGATTTGGAAAACAGATCCAGAAGAAAGAACTTACGTTTAATTGGCCTCCCCGAGGGAGTTGAGACAGGAGACCCTTCAGTATTCTTCTCGAAACTTTTAAAGACTGCGTTTAGCTCTGAATTCCCGGATGACCCTTCATTGCTTGACCGTGCTCACCATATTTTTCGGAATAAATCAGATTCTCAAGCTAAACCGAGACCAGTAATTATCCGATTTCATTATGTCCATGTTAAAGAGCAACTCATACGAGTAGCCCGACGGCAGGGAATGATTAAATTTGAAAACCATCAATTCCGGCTGTATGAGGACTTTAGCCCTGAATTAATGAGAGCGCGATTAGCTTTCAAACCTCTGATGATGGAATGCTACCAAAATGATCTTAAACCAGCGTTACTGTATCCTGCTCGCTTAAGAATTTCTCCTCTGAACAGCCCGCGACTTTTTTTCAACTCTACACATGCTGCTCGAAGCTTTCTGGAAGAACTTGAATCAGCCGCCATGGTTTAATTAATATAAGATCCTTGTGATATTGGTTTTGCCTTTTAATTTTTTTCCAATTTCTATTAATCATACGATTCATTTTTGAAGATTGATTTTTATAAGTATAAGACTTTTTGTTTTGATCGGAAGTGTTGGTATTCTTTATACTTAATTTTACCGTTATTATCAGTTATTTTCTATATTTTTAAAATAATGTATGAGGGGGAATGTTATGTTTTTTTTCCCTGTGGCATAATCAAGATGGCGTTTTGTTTTTTTTCTTTCTATTATACCTTTGTTTTTTTTACTGCGCCATCTTTTTGGGTTCTTCTCCCCATAATACTTTTCTTGCCTGATACGACTTTTTTTATACTTAACTGTTTTGCCTTACAAATATTTTACATTGAATAATATGTATTGGTATCTCTTTTCTTTTGATTTTATTAGCATGTTAGTGATTATAACGCTAAGGTATTTTATTGTACTGTATTTGTTAAGTTTATTGTTTTTTTTCGCTGTTATAGTGTAGTTTTTTCTTAGGTGGTCTTTTTACCAACATATATTTGGGAGCTGCCTTCTGGAGAAATGGGGGTAGATTTAGTCTTAGTTAGCTTTCTGGCCTCTCTTGGCTTAGTTTTAGGGTTCTTGGGTGGTGGGTGGGGGGGTCTGTTCTTTTTTCATGGGGCTAATTCTGAACTACAACAATGTCTGCTTTGTCGCAACTTCCGTTTCCTTTCCGAATGCTGGTTCCTCTTCTGGTTACATGGGTTTATACTCTGGTTAACCCTTTATATACCAAAAGACTGATTTATGGTTAACATGGCTCAGAGGATTAACTTTGTTTCTTGGAATACAAATGGACTAAACCATCTGATTAAAAGGAAAAAGATTTTTAAAGTATTCCATAGAATGATTGCCCATATTATTTTTGCCCAAGAAACTCATGTGGGGAAAGAAGATAATCAGCGTTTTTTTTTTTAAGTTTTGGAAGGAATAGCAGTATTACTCAAACTCCAAAGCTAATGTGAGAGGAGTTTCAATTTTCATAGATTCTTCATTGCATTTGTCCATCACAACACCTTTTCTGACCCAAATGGTAGGTTCTTGTTAAGTACTGGTCTACTTTTTAATAAGAAAGTTGTTATGGTTAATGTTTAAGCCCCGAATGTGGATTACCCTGAATTTTTTAAACAATTATTTACCTCCTTTCCTAATTTAAGTGATCATGTGTTGATAATGGGGGGTGACTTTAATTGTTGCTTAAATCCTTTGATGGATAAACCTGTACCAACTCTGGCACTACCGAATAAGTCGGCCTCTCTTATCAATTCATTTTTGATCGATTCTGGAATCTCGGAGATTTAGAAATTTCTACATCCCAAGGATAAGGAATTTTCTTTCTTTTCAGACATACATCATACTTATTCGAGGATTGACTATTTTTTTATAGACTCTTGTTTAATTCCATCTGTAATTGAGTGTAACTATGATATCATTGTCATATCTGATCATGCACCATTGAATCTCTCTATTAAGTTAGGGGATATACCTTTTAATACTAGACAATGGCGTTTTAATTCCAACTTACTTCAAGATTCAGATTTTGTAAAATTTATCAAGGATCAGATTGACTTTTTTTAACCAATACTATGGATGAAATTTCCAGCGGGGTTATATGGGATACTTTTAAAGCTTATATCCGTGGTCAGATTATTTCTTACTCGGATGGATTGAAAAAACAGATTAAGAATGAAATATTGGTGTTGATTGACAAGATTAAAGAGATCGATAAACAATAAGCTATTGCTCGCAATCAGGAGCTTTACAAACAGAGAGTTGAACTTCAAATGGAACATAGTTTAGTTTTAACATCGTCAATAGAAAATCAATTAATGAAAAAAAGAAGTGAGTTTTATATACACAGTGATAAATCTGGTAAATTATTAGCCAATCAATTAAAAACAGCCTTGGTTAAATGTCAAATTAATAAGATTTGTAAACCTAATGATATTTCAACAGTTGATCATGATGAGATTAATAAATCTTTTCAAGAATTTTATACATCTTTATATCAGTCAGAATTTCCTCATGATCCCGGGGAGATGCAAGATTTTTTTTGAGCAATTTGAACTTTCTGAAATTAATACACGATGAATGTTTAAAGTTAGAAACACCTATCATGGATGAAGAAATAATGGGGGCTATTTCTTCAATGAATTCTGGTAAATCACCCAGCCCAGATGGTTATACAGCAGAATTTTTAAAGTTTTTCTCTTCTATTCTTTCTGCCCAGTTGTGAAGAGTTTTTAGAGATGCCATTGTTATAGGTAAACTACCACAATCATTTTATGGAGCTTCCATTTCCTTCATTTAAAAAAAATATAAGGATCCTACTGAATGTGCATCATATAGATCGATATCTTTATTGAATGTTGATTCCAAAATTTTTTCTAAAATACTAGTATCCAGGTTAGAAAAGGTATTACCTCCAATTATTTCCGTGGATCAAACTGGATTAATCAAAAATCGCTACTCATCTTTTAATATTAGGAGATTAATAAATATTATTTATACTCCTTCACTGAGAACTCCAGAATGTGTTATCTCACTAGATGCTGAGAAAGCTTTTGACAGAGTTGAATGGCCATATTTATTTACTACGCTTGAGAAGTTTAATTTTAGCCCGATATTTATATCCTGGATTAAACTGATATATCATACTCCCTTAGCTTCGGTTTTGACTAACAATCAAATCTCCCTTTTTTCAGCTATTTTGTGGCACTAGACAGGGTTGTCCTTTAAGTCCTTTATTATTCGATATTGCTTTAGAACCTTTAGCAATTGCAATTCGAGATTCACCAAACATTTTTGGTATTACTCGTGGGAAGGAGATACATAAGTTATCATTATATGCAGATGATTTACTATTATATATGTCTGACCCAGAAAAATCCATTCCTGCAACTTTATCCTTGTTGGCTAAGCTCAGTAAATTTTCTGGTTACAAACTGAATCTTAATAAGAATGAACTTTTTCCGTTAAATATGATGGTTCCAATTTACAAATATTTACTATTTAGATTAGTTACTGATCAATTTACTTATTTAGGAGTTAAAATTGCTAAGAAGCACAAGGATTTATTTAAGGTTAATTTTTTACCTTTACTTGATCAGATTAGAGGTTTGATAACTAAATGGTCACCAATGTTTTTGTCATTAATTGGTTGGATCAACGCTGTTAAGATGATTATTTTACCTAAGTTTCTATATTTAGTTCAAGCATTGCCAATTTTTATTCCAAAATCCTTTTTTGATAATGTTGATTCAAAAATTTTCTCACACATATGGCGGAATAAAAATCCTAGATTAGGTAAAAGACACTTACAGAAGCCCAAAAAAGAGGGTGGCTTAGCATTGCCAAACTTTAGATTTTACTATTGGGCGATTAATATTCATTATTTAAAATTTTGGACATGGAATTGGGATACAGTTCCAAGTCCACAATGGGTCAATCTTGAATGTAATTCTGTTTCAGGATTTTCATCGGGTTCTATTTTAGGGACCCCACTTCCTTTTGATTTTTCTAAACTGGACAAACAAATGAATATCCCAATAGTTAAATATACTCTTTGAATATGGTTTCAGTTTCAAAAATTTTTTGGACTGAATCAATTCATTTTAACTAGCCCTATTATATCTAACTTTCTTTTTCAACCTTCTTTTTTGGATCAAGCGTAACTGGTTTGGAAAACAAAGGGTATAATACTTTTTTCTGATTTATTTTCAGATAATTGTTTTATGTCTTTTGAATAATTATCTAATAAATATAATTTACCTAGATCACATTTTTTTTTAGATATTTACAGATCAGAAACTTCTTAAATACTGTTCTTATTACCTTTCCGATTTCATATTCTGCTGCTATATCGGAAAAATATTTTGGATCTAAACCTTTTTCAGAAAGGTTCAATAGCAATTATTTATAATATGATAAGCAAAATAAATCCAGATGTTTCCAATACAATTAAGGATGACTGGGAAAGGGAACCTAAGCTTACCTTACCTACTGAGAAATGGCAAAAAATTTTTCAATTAGTTAATTCTTCCTCTATTTGTGCTAAACATGCGTTGATACAGTTTAAAGTTGTACATAGGGCTTGTATGTCTAAGGATAAATTAGCTCGTCATTACTCTCATATAAACTCTATATGTGATAGTTGTCATTCTGAGATAGCTTCATTAACTCATGTATTTTGGTCTTGCCCTTTATTGAAGAAATATTGGGATGATATTTTTGATATTATTTCCACTGTCTTGAATATTGATTTACAACCTCACCCTATTATTGTCATTTTTGGTTTACCAATGATTGAAAAACATCATTTGACCCCTTCAGTTTGTCAGATGATTGCTTTTGTTACTTTAATGGCTAGAAGGATCTATACTATTGAATTGGAAAGAGATTAATCCTCCTACAACATTTCATTGGTTTTCTCAAACTATATCTTGTTTAAATCTAGAAAAGATTATAAGTGTTATTTTTGACCCATCTATTAAATTTGATGAGACTTGGAGGCCATTTATTCAATACTTCCACATGATGTAATTTGACCCTTGCCAATCTATTTCGTGATTTCAATATTTAGGGAGAGGAGCGGAAGTGGTGACACTATTGGTTCTATCTGAGGTATCATAATAGCCCTTTCTTTTTTTTCCCGTAGTTTTCTTTAGTTTGGGTAAATTAGTTTTTTTTTAAGAGGATTTTTTTTCTTTTTCTGTTCTTTTATGATATTTTATATTTTATGTATAATCTTTATATATTTTGTTGTTAATCTGTGTGATTTTGGGATGTTTTTAACTGTGGGTTACCTGACTGTAAACATTAATAATTACTATCAATTAACATAATCCCAATTACTATCTACTTACTCTTTGTAATGTGATTGATGTTGAAACTAATAAAAAGATTGAAAAAGAAAGAAAGAAAGAATTTTAAGGGAGCTCACTTCAAACTCATTCAATTAAATATTTTGTGTTTTTACAAGGGAACAAGAGAAAAATTAAACCAGGATATTTCAAACATGTTATTGTTGTTCAATAACTCTCTAAGGTGTAAAAAGTGACTTGTTTCTAAACGTAAACACGAGGAATTCTGCAGATGCTGGAAATTCAAGCAACACACATCAAAGTTGCTGGTGAACGCAGCAGGCCAGGCAGCATCTCTAGGAAGAGGTACAGTCAACGTTTCGGGCCGAGACCCCTCGGTCCTGACAAGGGGTCTCGGCCCGAAACGTCGACTGTACCTCTTCCTAGAGCTGCTGCCTGGCCTGCTGCGTTCACCAGTATCTTTGATGTGTGTTACTTGTTTCTAATATGGTTTTCAATAACTCATAACAGGATATTAATGGAACCCCTGTTAAATTGATAATGCAATGTTCACCACTGGCCATTCATAAATTTCACAAGGGGGTTAAGTAAATGAAATTTCACTGAACAAGTGGTGTTATCCTCTACGCACAAAATACTCTGCAGATGCTGTGGTGTTGTGGGTTTTATCTTCTGAAGCCCATAAGTACACAACAGGTGTTAAGGGATCCTTCCAATTCGCATCAAGGGAAACAGGGATCCTCCCAATTCACATCAATGGAAAAATACATTAGTCAGTTCAGAATGCAAGCAATTAATAGCTACTTCCCGAAGTTACATTTTGAAAATAATAATCAAATACAGTGGACACATTAGGACCGATACATTTTGGCCCAATTTAGCAGCTGGCCCAAATAGCCAAAGTTTCATGGAAATAGTTAAAAACATATAACAAAGATAAAATGCCATTTAACTGCAACAGATTATGTATTTAAATGAAATACCAAACAAAGTGGAACACTGCATATGTACTATAAAACTGTGTATTGGTCCTGATAGTTACCGACAGCAATTCGTTCAGTGTATGCTGCTATGTATGGGGTGCCTAGGGAGGGGTAGCATCTCTGGTGATGGGGCTTGTCATGTCCATTCTGGCACAACTCACTCACCTTTGGTCCCCACAGGACACTCAGCCCTCACCTGTAAAGTAGCTGTTTGCATGTGACAGCAGCCATAGCACTTCAACAGGCGGGCTAATTGAGAGGAGGGGAGGGGAGCTGGCGGGCCTCATACTCTGGTGAGACAGGGATATGCTTGTTCTGGCATGTGATGTCAACTCCAGAGGAATGGGTAGATGAGATCAACGGTGAGATCCAACAGCCAGGAAGGAGTTTCTGCAATGCCTCATAGAGAGCGAAGGGCTTTCCACTTTAAAAACACTCCTGCACAGGTTTTACACATTGTCAGAAAACCAACACACTGCCCTGTCCTTTGGATTGACTGTAAGTGAACAAAATTAGTGCAGACTCCAATTGCAGATAATGGACTGTCTTCATACAATACTTTCAGCGATTGTATCCTCCAAATCTTCATTTTCATTGGAACGTTCAAGATGACCGTTGTATGTTAGAACTCTTTGGCGTTCCTAACTTGAAATAATTAAATTTTTTCATTTTCACTCCCAGCCGTTTCTGGCATCTCTAAGTCTGAATGCTTGGAATCCACGGTGAGCAAAACAGTTCTGAATTGTCTATCTGCTTATTTCTCTCCAATTATCAGTGATAAAAATCACGGCTTTTTGAATACAAACCACACAACTGATAATATTTAAAAACTGTTCGCTCTAAGCACGGTGTAGTGTTTAATGGAATGCAATTGACACCGTTCGGCAACAGTCTCCTGCCCTAGTAACTGGCACAGTGTCTCAAATAAATGCAGGGAATCCTAACTATTTTTTTGATTAGTTTTTGTTATTTAAGAGTTGTTCCAACTAAGTGTGCCCCAATTAACTGTTGGACAAATTAAGCAGGATCTACTGTGTTTGCAGATGTTAGAAATCTGAAATAAAAACAGAAAATGCTAGAAGTACTTGGAATATGATGAGTATCTGCGTGAAAAGAAATAAAATTAGCATTACAGGAGCATTACCTTTCATCAAAACTGATATGAGATCACTGACCTGAATTTAACTTTGCTTCCTTCTCCACAATTTGTTCCCAGGATTTCTACTTTATTTCAGATTTCCAGCCTCTGCAGTATTTAGCTTTTAAGCAGCTGGGAGTAATGCCCTGAGTTATTCTAGCAGTTCATTTTTCGGTTTAAATATCAAATAAACTTGTTTGTCCAAACAGTCAAAGCCAACACATACCTTCTTTGCAATCATGTTTGTTTTCATGTAGTACAAATCCATTTCGACACTGGCAAACATAACTGCCTATTGTATTGACACACTCATGTTGACAGCCTCCGTTGTCTTTGGAACATTCATCTTTATCTGTGAAGAGATCAAAGGGGGATCATGCAACTAACAGTACATTTACAAATCCTTAACCCCAACCACAGAGCAAGAATTAAATATGCCAATGTGCGTTCATCCAGACCAAGGTAAACTAAAGTATAGGCCTGAGTGTCCATGATACCTTCTACTTTAGCTGTACCCATTCATTATTAAGCTTGCACTTTCCCCTACAATTGCCAATCCATCAAGCAAGCACAGAAAGATACTTTGGATTCGGCAATGGGTCCAAGCTGTTGATAGTCACCTCAGCAAGGCTTAGCCCTGCACTGTAAACCATCTGTAATTTAAAAGTGCGCGGCAGTGCATTATGCTTGAATGAATCTGGAGATTTCGGAAACACACAGGTTAAGCCAGCAGTTAAGAAATATAAGAAATTAACCTGTTTTCTGCAAACAGAGGAACTCAAGGAATTATATTAGTAAAAATTTCACTCATGTGAACTAATTCTTTAAAAAAAGATATGATTATGTTAGAATCGAGCAAAGGTTAGCACAGAAGATACAAGTCCTTGGAATCTACATAACAGACACAAACTCACTGCAGGGAAGAAAAGCCATAATAATATTAGCAGCCATTCCAGTAAGTGGCAGTCAGCTCCTTTCTTTTCTATAAGAGCTGCCATATCAGCCAAGGGCAGTTCATCCATTTGTTCAAAACTGCAGACTGTTTCTGACATTCTCTGTTCCATGATGCTAGATGCTTTATCACTTAAAACCTATGCAAAGCCAAGGCACTAAATGGGTGAATAACAGAAATCAAAAATGACAAAATAAGCATCTCAAGGATTGCAATTTGATTGGTGACTAAATGCTTCACAATAAATCAACATACTTCAATTAAAAATAAAGTGATATGCAGAGACACAGAAAATAAGCATTACCTAGGCAAGGTAAGTGGACTTCATACTTTATAAAATGAAAAGGACGGAGAACTTTTTTTTACTTCTGTAACCAAATAAAAAGCATAGGTGCTCAGCCACACAGAATGCAGTGAACTTACAGCTTTTGTAGAAATCAGCTATATATTGCATTCTTGAGGTGTAATGAATTCAGTTGAGGATGCATTTTGTATGGGTAGACTAATTAGCTTTGATGAATGGATTATCATGGGAGAAAAAATATATTCACAGAAATCAGTCTTACAGTTTTCAATGGATGTGTCAGTCCCCATGAGATGAAAATTACGTTAGATGCCAACCCATCAGAGGACACATGGCCGTACCTCTGAATCTTTCAGAGGCCACCAGTCCATCAATAATACGTACACGGCTGGAAAGGGAAACCTGCATCAGGCTCTTGCAAGATTCAAAAATAAAAATTCTCTCTTTGCATGGTGCTTCCTTGTCTGTGAAAGAAAACGCATCGAGATGGCACCAGAGGTAAGTGTGTGCTGATTGTTCCTTCCATTTGATGCCTATTCACAACAATTACATACAGAGGCTCTGTTCCTTTAATTTTACAATGCAATGGAGTACTTAACTATCACAGAAACATATTATTAGTAAAACTCCTATAATGTGGTGTCCATTAGTTTGGAAATTCCAAAGGTTCAGCAGCCAGCCTCACTATACATGACTGAGTTGGTGTATGGCTTACACATACAAACTGAAACTAAGAAATTGCAACTCACCCAATTCTGTTTCCTGCTCCCTTTAAACTCATGAGGTTCTGTTTCCTACTCAACCGGTTCGCTGGAAAATTTTAGTATACTGCTATGTAATATGTAAAAAACATTAAATAAAACATTAAAAAATAATGTTCTGGTGTAAAACATCCAACAGTTCAGAAAACCTCTTTGTACAGTGCCACTGAAATTCCAAGGGTGCTGGGTTATTGGAACTTCTCCGGTAATATTTAACAATCTAGGGCAGAGAAATTATTGTCGTTGGATTCAGTTGACATACATGCAATTAATTGTATCTTTATGTATGATGCTCCTTATTTTTGATGCAGAATTTAAAGTTATTTTAATTGTGTTAGATCCTGGTAATTGATGACAAAGTATACAAACATGTGAAGTACTTGTCTGCTGATTATGACACAATATTCTTTTTAAGTTCTTCAGAATCATCGATTCATAGAGAAATACAGCAGAGACAGGCCGTTCAGCCCATCTAGCCCATGTAAAAGCCAATCAAACTGCCTAATCCTGTCAACCTGCAATGGGACCAGAGCTTTCCATATCCCTATCATCCAAGTACCTATCCAAACTTCCCTTAAATGTTGAAATCAAGCTTGCACACACCACTTGTGCTGGCAGCTCATTCCACGCTCTCATGACCCTCTGAGTGAACAAGTTTCCCTTCATGTTCTCCTTAAACTTCTCACCTTTCACTCTTAACCCATGACCTTTTGTTTTAGTCCCACCCAATCTCAGTGGAAAAAGCCTGCTTGCATTTACCCTATCAATACCACTCAAAATTTTGTATACCTCTACTAATTCTCCTCTCAGTCTTCTACACTATAAATAATACAGTCCTAAACTATTCAATCTTTCCTTATAATTCATGTCCTCCAGACCAGGCAACATCCTTGTACATTTTCTCTGCAATTTTTCAATCTTGCTTACAACTTTCCTCTAAGTAGATGACCAAAACTGCACACAATACTCCAAATAAGGCCTCATCAATGTCTTAAAAAAATTCAAAGTAACATCCCATCTACTATACCCAATACATTGATTTATGAAGGCCAACGTGCCAAGAGCTTTATGACCCTATCTACCTGTGATGCCACTTCCAATGAATTATGTGTCTGTATTCCCAGATCTCTTTGTTCTACGACACTTCTCAGTGCCCTACCATTCAACCAAAGTGCAAAACCTTGCACTTGTCTGCATTAAATTCCATCTGCCATTTTTCAGCCCTTTTCCCAGCTGATGCAGATCCCTCTGCAAGTCATGATAGCCTTCCTCACAGTCCACTACACCCCCAATCTTGGTGTCATCTGCAAATTTGCTGATCAAGTTAACCACATTATCATTCAGATCATTGATATAGATATCAAACAACAATGGACCCAACACCGATCCCTGCAGCACGCCACTAGTCACAGGCCTCCAGTCAGAGAGGTAGCCCTCAACTACCACTCTCTGGTTTTCTCGCAAGCCAGTGTTTAATCTAATTTATTAGCTCATCCTGAATGTCAAGTGACTGAATCTTCTTAACCAACCTCCCATGTAGGACATTGCCAAGACAGTTTCATTGGTAGAACTACCAACTATGACAATCTGTGCAAGTTTTCAGCAGGTGATAGTATTGGCAAATATAGATGGAACAATCCACTCCACCTGTAGTACTTGGAGTCGGTGCTTTAGGTCAATTAATTCCTCACATGGACCAAATGCAGTGATGTTCAGTTAGTGAGAGTTATCAATGCCAACTCAATTCTACAAGGAAATGTGTTCAGAAGAAAAACCTGTAAAAATAGACTTGTTTTCCCCTTTACACGCCAGAATGAATACCTTTTGTTTTCGTATCTTGAATGCTTTTGTTATACAGACAAGGATCTGTTGCATGCTAAACAGTAAATTCATTTAATCAAAGCATTATTTTTGTATCATAGTTGCATAAACTATCTAATGCTCTTGTAGCGCTACTCAAATCATTCAACTATGCAAGTGATTCTTTTCAATGGTAAAGGTGGTCTCTAAAGACAGACAAAACAGAAGGTCCCAGGATAGATTCCTAGGATGTTCCAATGACCTCAATATGTCTGTGCCAGGAAGTTTGTGAAAAAAAATCAGGGAGGTAACCTAACTTTAAAAATGTAAATGGATACACTCTGCAGACCAACAGGAAATAACTGACAAGAAGTCACATATGTGTAACTAAATGAAGAAATCCAAAGCTGAATGCTATATTTAAAAGTTCCTTTCATGTCTACTAGGCTGATAATCATCAATAGTTAAAAGTAGTAAATGCATTTTAAACAGAAATGCAAGTATATGGAATATGCATGCACCTAAAGGGCATTTATTATTTAAGCAACTTTAAAATACTATTATTTAAGCAACTTTAAAATACTTGTGCAAATGATAGCCACGAGTCTTAGAATCATCCATTCAGCCTGCTCACAGGATTAAAATCTCCTGAGTAAAATCATATATGGCATTCTCTACAACTGTGACAAGTAGCAAATCATACATTATCTTTCTTCAAATTCTCCATGGTACTTAACATGGTAAAAATGCATCTTCCTAAACCACTGCCTCTCCTTAGCAAAACACCTTTTCTATTCACTCCGAGCTTTATATTCCACATATGTACATTCCTTTAAGATTACCAAAGCTACTTTTATCTCACCTGATTCACAGAAAACTTAATACAGCACTCCCATTGTGCATTTTACTCCTACATTCTGAACTGTTGGCATATGTCAAGATGAATTTTTCCTTCACTAACACACACTGTCAGTGAATCTAACCAAGGGCCCTTTCTCTTCTGTGTCCACGTGACACTCCTCATCATCTCACCTGCTGACTTGGGTCAGTTCCTGGGTATTGCTGAAAATGTCCCACTTTGGCTTTATAATCTACCTAAACACAGTAACAGAAGCTATCTGACTGACATCAAAGCAATTCAGAATCAGGTTTATTATCACCGGCATGTGACGTGAAATTTTTTAACTTAGCAGCAGCAGTTCAATGCAATACATAATATAGAAGAAAAAATAAAAATAAAAATAATAATAATAAATAAGCAAATCAATTACAGTATACATAGATTGAATCGATTAAAAATTGAGCAAAAAACAGAAATATTGTATATTTTAAAAAGTGAGGCAGAGTCCAAGGGTTCAATGTCCATTTAGGCAGGGGTCCCCAACCTTTTTTGCAGTGCGGACCGGTTTCATATTGACAATATTCTTGCGGACTGGCCGACCAGGGGGTGGGGGGGGGGGGAGATGGTTGCCAACGGACAAGAGTACAGTAGCAGTCAAATACGTTGTGTTTACCCCGAAAAGACTACAATGACCATGAAGCCTTGCGCGGACACCAGTGCGCTTGCGTGACTTGCGTATGCGTGCACGTGCCGTTTTTTGCTACAAATCGTTTTTGACGATTCTGTTCGGGAGGGGGGCGCTATTAATCACGACCGGAATATCGGTGATAAGTGGCTAATACACAATTTCGTTTCTAAAAGGGTTTATCTAACGAATTTAATATTAAACACACAGCGCATATTTTCCTCGCATGAATATAGTGATAAGTCAATTATCAGGGGAGGACAGGGGGGCTTGAAATATGTATTGAACAAACTCCCAGCAGAAGTGGCAGAAGCAGGTTCGATATTATCATTTAAAGTTAAATTGGATGGGTATATGGACAGGAAAGGAATGGGGGGTTATGGGGTGAGTGCAGGTCGGTGGGACTTGGTGAGAGTAGCCTTCGGCACGGACTAGAAGGGCAGAGATGGCCTGTTTCCGTGCTGTGATTGTTATATAGTTATATAAGTAAGTCAATAGCATCATAACATTTCAAGTAACGTTTGGATATTAAACACACAGCGCATATTTTCCCCGTATGAACATATAAAATTATTGCAACACACCAATATCGCTGAATCAGTGGGAGCCCTGGGCTTGTTTTCCTACAACAAGACGGCCCCCATCGAGGGGTGATGGGAGACAGCGATACTCGAAGGGGGTTCCTTATGTCCAGTCTATTCCGCAATTTAGTTTTCGTTGCATTCATTGCAGAGATACGTTGGAAATGGAAGCAACGTTTTTAGTGCTTTCGTGTCTATCTCAGGATTTTTAGCCTTGACTTTCATCCAGAATGCCGGCAGAGATGTTATGGCAAACATAATTTTCAGCCCGCCGTCATTTGCAAACTCGAGGAGTTGATCTTCCCACGCTGACATGGATGACGTGCGGGTAATGACCTCGCATGCATAGTAGCTCAACAGTGGGCGTGACAGGGAATGAGGAAAGGTGCAGCTGACTCATATCGCCGAATCATATCGTTTCCTCGCGGCCCAGTAGCGCTTGCCTTGCGGCCCGGCACCGGTCTGCAGTCCGGTGGTTGGGGACCACTGCAGTTAGGAATCAGATGGCAGAGGGGAAGAAGCTGTTCCTGAATTGCTGAGTGTGTGCTTTCAGGCTTCTGTACCTCCTACCTAATGGTAACAGTGAGAAAAGTACATGCCCTGGGTGCTGGAGGTCCTTAATAATGAACGCTGCCTTTCTGAGACACTGCTCCCTAAAGATGTCCTGGGTACTTTGTAGGCTAGTACCCAAGATGGAGTTGACTAGATTTACAACCCTCTGCAGCTTCTTTCAGTCCTGTGCAGTAGCCCCCCCGCCATACCAGACAGTGATGCAGCCTGTCAGAATGCTCTCCACGATACACCCATAGAAGTTTTTGAGTGTATTTGTTGACATGCCAAATCTCTTCAAACTCAGAATGAAGTACAGCCGCTGTCTTGCCTTCTTTATAACTACATCAGTATGTTGGGACCAGGTTAGATCCTCAGAGATCTTGACGCCCAGGAACTTGAAGCTGCTCACTCTTTCCACTTCTGATCCCTCTATGAGGATTGGTATGTGTTCCTTCGTCTTACTAACATTGATTCACAGGTTGTTGTTGTGACACCACTCCACTAGTTGGCATATCTCACTCCTGTATGCCCTCTTGTCGCCACCTGAGATTCTACCAACAATGGTTGTATTGTTAGCAAATTTATAGATGGTATTCGAGCTATGCCTAGCCACACAGTCATGTGTATAGGGAGAGTAGAGCAGTGGGCTAAGCACACACCTCTGAGGTGCATCAATGTTGATCGTCAGTGAGGAGGAGATGTTATCACCAATCCGCACAGACTGTGGTCTTCTGGTTAGGAAGTCAAGGATACAATTGCAGAGGGAGGTACAGAGGCCCAGGTTCTGCAAATTCTCAATCAGGATTGTGGGAATGATGGTATTAAATGCTGAGCTATAGTCGATGAACAGCATCCTGACATAGGTGTTTGTGTTGTCCAGGTGGTCTAAAGCCGTGTGGAGAGCCACTGAGATTACGTCTGCTGTTGACCTATTGTGGCGATAGCCAAATTGCAATGAGTCCAGGTCCTTGCTGAGGCACTTCAGTCTAGTCGTGACCAACCTCTCAAAGCATTTCATCACTGTATACGTGGGTGCTACCGAGTGATAGATTTTAAGGCCGCCCACATTATTCTTCTTAGGCACTGGTATAATTGTTGTCCTTTTGAAGCAAGTGGGAAATTTCACCTATGGCAGTGAGAAGTTGAAAATATCCTTGAATACTCCTACTGGTTGGTTGGCACAGGTTGGGGTACCGCAAGGCTCAGTGCTGGGACCCCAGTTGTTTACAATATATATTAATGACTTGGATGAGGGAATTAAATGCAGCATCTCCAAGTTTGCGGATGACACGAAGCTGGGTGGCAGTGTTAGCTGTGAGGAGGATGCTAAGAGGATGCAGGGTGACTTGGATAGGTTGGGTGAGTGGGCAAATTCATGGCAGATGCAATTTAATGTGGATAAATGTGAAGTTATCCACTTTGTTGGCAAAAACAGGAAAACAGGTTATTATCTGAATGGTGGCCGATTAGGAAAAGGGAGGGTGCAACGAGACCTGGGTGTCATTATACACCAGTCATTGAAAGTGGGCATGCAGGTACAGCAGGCGGTGAAAAAGGCGAATGGTATGCTGGCATTTATAGCGAGAGGATTCGAGTACAGGAGCAGGGACGTACTACTGCAGTTGTACAAGGCCTTGGTGAGACCACACCTGGAGTATTGTGTGCAGTTTTGGTCCCCTAATCTGAGGAAAGACATCCTTGCCATAGAGGGAGTACAAAGGTGGTTCACCAGATTGATTCCTGGGATGGCAGGACTTTCATATGAAGAAAGACTGGATGAACTGGGCTTGTACTCGTTGGAATTTAGAAGATTGAGGGGGGATCTGATTGAAACGTATAAAATCCTAAAGGGATTGGACAGGCTAGATGCAGGAAGATTGTTCCCAGTGTCGGGGAAGTCCAGAACGAGGGGCCACAGTTTGAGGATAGAGGGGAAGTCTTTTAGGACCGAGATTAGGAAAAACTTCTTCACACAGAGAGTGGTGAATCTGTGGAATTCTCTGCCACAGGAAACAGTTGAGGCCAGTTCATTGGCTGTGTTTAAGAGGGAGTTAGATATGGCCCTTGTGGCTACGGGGGTCAGGGGGTATGGAGGGAAGGCTGGGGCGAGGTTCTGAGTTGGATGATCAGCCATGATCATAATAAATGGTGGTGCAGGCTCGAAGGGCCGAATGGCCTCCTCCTGCACCTATTTTCTATGTTTCTATGTTTTCAGAGCCTTACCAGGTACTCCATCGGGACCTTCTGCCTAGCAAGGGTTCACTCTCTTTAAAGACAGCCTAACATCCACCTCTGAGATGGGATCACAGGGTCATCAGGTGCAGCAGGGATCTTCAGAGCTGTAGTTATGTTCTCCCTTTCAAAGCAGGCATAGAAGGCGTTGAGTTCATCTGGTAGTGAAACATCGCTGCCATTCATGTTATTGGGTTTCGCTTTGTAGGAAGTAATGTCTTGAAGACCCTGCCAGAGTTCCCGTGCATCGCATGTTGCCTCCAACCTTGTTTAAAATTAACTCTTCACCCTTGAAACAGCCCTCTGCCAATCATACCTGGTTTTTGGTCACAGGCCTGGGTCACCAGACTTAAATACCACAGATCTTGTGTTCAGCGGATGACGTACCTCCTCGGTCATCCACTGCTTTTGGTTTGGGAATGTACAGTAGGTCTTTGTATGCACACATTCATTAACACAGGTTTTATTGAAGTCAGTAACAACTGCAGCATACTCATCCAGGTTCAAAGATGAATCCCTGAATACTTTATACTTTATTGTCGCCAAACAATTGATACTAGCATGTACAATCATCACAGCCATATTTGATTCTGCACTTCCCGCTCCCTGGATTACAAACATTAAATATTAAAAATATTTAAAAATAGTAAAAATTAGTAAATATTAAAAATTTAAATTATAAATCATAAATAGAAAATAGAAAATAGAAAAATGGAAAGTAAGGTAGTGCAAAAAAAAAACCAGAGGCAGGTCTGGATATTTGGAGGGTACGGCCCAGATCCGGGTCAGGATCCGTTCAGCAGTCTTATCACAGTTGGAAAGAAGCTGTTCCCAAATCTGGCCATACGAGTCTTCAAACTCCTGAGCCTTCTCCCGGAGGGAAGAGGGATGAAAAGTGTGTTGGCTGGGTGGGTCGTGTCCTTGATTATCTTGGCAGCACTGCTCCGACAGCGTGAGGTGTAAAGTGAGTCTAAGAACGGAAGATTGGTTTGTGTGAGGTTCTGTGCCGTGTTCACGATCTTCTGCAGCTTCTTTTGATCTTGGACAGGACAGCTTCCATACCAGGTTGTGATGCACCCTAGAAGAATGTTTTCTACGGTGCATCTATAAAAATTAGTGAGAGTTTTAGGGGACAGGCCAAATTTCTTTAGTTTTCTCAGGAAGTAAAGGCGCTGGTGGGCCTTCTTGGCAGTGAACTCTACTTGGTTGGACCAAGTCAGGTCATAGATACAGTCCAGTCCATAGATTTGAAGCAGTCCTGTAGGCGCTCCTGTGCTTTAACTAATTTTTTTCAATTAATTGATGTTCAATTTTTAAACTGAAGATCAGGAGGTTTATGCAAATGTATTCACTCAGCCATATGCTCTGGATGAACCAGTCTAACAGAAGTTGTGGTATTCTATTCAATCTGACCTTTACTTAACCCTACATACAGTTGCAAGAAAAAGGTTGTGAACCCTTTTCAATTATCTGGTTTTCTGCATTAATTACTCATAAAATATGGTCTGATCTTCATCTAAGTCACAATAATAGACAAACACAATCTGCCTGAACTAATAACACACTAACAATTGTCCTTCTTCTCACCAATACTGAGTACACCATTTAAACAATCACAGTCTAGGTTCAAAAACGTATGTGAACCTCTAGGGTAATGCCTTCTACAAAGGTTATTTGGAGTCAAGCGTTCCAATCAAAGAGATGAGATTGGAGGTGTGTGTTTTAGAGGTGCACATCCCTTTAAAGACACACAAAGTCAGGTTACTGACAGAGCCTGTACTTCTCAAGAAAGATCTTTTTATGTGCACCACGCCTTGATCAAAACAACTTTCAGAGGGCCTTAGAAGAAGAATTGTAGAGATGCATCAAGTCAGAAAAGGCTACAAAAGCATTTCTAAGGACCTGAGTCCACAGTGAGAGAAATTGTCTCCAAAAGGAGAAAATTCAGTACTGTTGCTACTCTCCCTAGGACTGGGCATCCTACAAAGTTCACACCAAGAGCACAACGTGCAATGCTGAAGGAGGTGAAAAAGAACCCAAGAGTAACAGTAAACGACCTGCAGAAGTCTCTAGAACTTGCTAAACCCTCTGCCCGTGTGTCCACTATAAGAAAGGCATTGAACGAGAATGGTGTTCATGGAAGGACACCATAGAGGAAACCACTGCTCCCCACAAAAAACAACATTGCTGCACATCTGAAGTTTGCAAAAACCACTGGATGTTCCATAGCACTTCTGGGACAATGTTCTGTGGACAGATGAGAGAAAAGTTGAACTTTTTTGGCAGAAATACACACTGCTATATTTGGAGGAAAAAGGGCATTGCACACCAGCAACAAAACCTCATCCCAACTGTGAAGTACGGTGGAAGGAGCATCATGATTTGGGGCTGCTTTGCTGCCTCAGGGCCTGGACAGCTTGCAATCGTTGATGGAACAATAAATTCAAAATTGTATCAAGACATTTTACAGGAGAATATCAGGGTAGCGGTCCATCACCTGAAGCTTGACAGAAGGTGGCATGTGCAACAATGATCTGAAAGAGTAAATCAACATCAGAATGGTTTAAAAAGAAGAAAATTTGTGTCTTGAAATGGCCAAGTCAGAGTCCTGATCTTAGCCCAATTGAGGTGCTGTGGCATGACCTGAAGAGGGCTGTTCATGCAAGGTATCCCAGAAATACTGATGAATTTAAAACAGTTTTGTAAGGAGGAATGGTCTAGTATTCCTTCAAGCTGATGTGCAGGGCTGATCAACAATTACCAGAAATGTTTGTGCTGTACAAGAGTTGGGGGGTGGGGTGGTCACACCAGTTACTGAATGCAAAGATTTACATACTTTCTCCAATACATGTAATATTGGATCATTTCTCTCAATAAATAAACAAGTATAACATTTTTGTGTTATGTATTTAATTGGGTTCTCATTATCTAGTTTTACGACTTCTGTGAAGATCTGATCACATTTTAGGTCATCTTTATGCAGAAATAGAGGAAATTCTATAAGGATTTACAAATCTTCAAGCACATTGTATGTACATTTCTTTAATATTACCCATACTACTTCTATTTCACCAAATTAAATGAAAACTTAATACAGACATTCGTTATTGTGAGATGTGATAATAAATGGCGATATGTCAACATTGCTTGGTGAAAGGGAAATCAGGTTTAATTATTCTTTTGACATTCTTTAATGAAATAACACATGTTGTTTTTCAATGCCAAATGAACTCAGAAGGCATTTGATGAGATGCCACATCAAAAGTTATTGAGGAAAATTAAAGGGCACATCTTGACATAGGTGGTTGACAACAGAGTAGGGAAAAATGGGTATTCTTCCAGATGGCAAGATATGGTAGGTGTTGCATAGAGATTGATGTAGGAAACTCATTTTATATATATAAATTAATCTTGGAAAAATGTGAATTGCTATATATTGAAAGGACTAATAAGTCTAGGATATACAAAATAAATGTTGGGCCACTAGGAAGTACAAAGGAGCAGTGTAACCTTGTTGTACACATCCCGGTATCTCTGTGGGCAATAGCACAGGTAATATGGATAAGGATGTATAATGGACACTTGCCTTCATTAACAAAGACACAGAAATGTGATTTTTCTTTTGAAGAGAGTTAATGGTTGAGGCAGGTTCATGACAACATTTAAAAGACCATTGGACAGATACATGGATAGAAAAGGTTTAGAGAGATATAGGCCAAATAGGTCTAGTACCTTGGTCAGCATGGAAGAGTTGGGCTGAAAGGCCTGTTTCTGTGCTGTACGATTCCATCACTCTACGTTATGGCACAATGGTATCAAATATTAGGTAGGCTGAAAATTTATTCATTTTACCTACTGCACTATACCAAATAAATGATTGCGCTAGTGAGAATGTAAAATAGATCCACCAGGATGTTGCCTTGATCTAGCATTGAAAGAATATGATGACACTAGATGAATTGGATTTGTTTTTGTTTAGAGCAGAGAAGTCTTAGTGGAACCTGAGGTGCTTGGATAATATAGACACTGAAAAACCTTTTCCGGTTACCTGGTGCCTACAAACTGAAGGGAGGGGTTTAAACTTGGGAGATATAAAGAGGTTTAACTGAGTGTTTTTTTCCATGAGTAGTTCCCCGCCCCCACACACAAAGGGTGATTGAAATCAAAAATGCACAGTGCAAGAGCCTTTTGGAGATAAGCTTTCAGAGCATTTTGAAAAGCATTTAGATGAGTCCTTGAAACACCATTGTACAGAAGGCTATAGGCAGAGTGATGGGAAGTGAGAATGGATTTGATAGATACTTGATTGTCTGCACAGACTTGGAGGAAGTTAAGGATATATGACTTCATGGCGCCGTGTCTGCACGTTACTTGGATAAAGGCATCAACATGATTGCTGCTAAATTTGCTAATGACACAAAGAGAACGAAATTAAGGAAATATTGATTGGTTAAATAACTGGGCAAAGATCTATCAAATAGAGTCCAATGTATGAAACTGAAACAGACACAAATTATTGCAATTCTACAGGCCACTGAGATGTAGATAAATCTGAGTGTCTTGGTATGTGAATCGTAAATGCTCATCCATATGTGCTGCAAATAATTAGGAAAACCAACAGTATTATTTGCTATAAACCGTTATATAGAGCAATGGTGCGACCATATCCATAATACTAAAAAACACTCAGAATTTAAGGACCCTGTTGGCCAAATTTTCACTCACAGTTTCAATGCTATTCATAATTGTTCCCTTTATTTATAAAGGCTTTCTATACTTTTGTAAACTGCCTTTGGATTTGTTTCAGTTTAAAGATTTTCTATACAGCTTAAGGCAAACTGTTGCTACAACAGGGTCTGGAGATGGAAGAAGCTAAACTAAAATCAGTAACATTCAGGTGCATAAGGGAAATTGAAGAGATTAAGTAACGATTAAGACTCTAGATTCCAGTAGTCTGTATCACAGAGCACAGAAGAAAGTGGATGCATTGATAGTCAACTTCCAACCTGTTTTTGAGACTGAAACAATTCCAATGGATTGAATTTAGAGTAAACCCAATATTTCATAAAGGAGGTAGAGAGTAAACAGAGATTTGAAGATCATTATCCTGACATCATGAAGAAAATGCAGGGACACATTATAAAAGATGCAGAAGCTGAGCTGATGGGGAAAAGTGACAACATTGGACAAAATCAACACAAATCTGTAAAACTGAAGTCACGTTTATCTAATCTACTGCAAATTTTTGAGGATGTAATTTACAGAATAAGGAAGAGACAATGAATCTGGTATATTCGCACTAAAAGAAAGCTTTTGATCAGATCTCAGTTAAAAAGCCGGTGTGCAATTTAAAGCCCTTGTGGTTGGGTGTGAATATGGATCAACAGAAAGTAAAGAAAATGAATCAACAGGCCTTTCTGTGACAAAGAGGCAGCGATCAGAACCCAGCCACTCACTAGATAGTATATAAAATGACTTTGATTAAACATGTCTTCACATTAATAAATGTTAGAAAACTGGTTGTGAGGGTGCACCTTGAGGAGAATGCAGAGGGCTCTAGTGTGTGGCCAGATACATGATCCATGCATCTTTTTGGGATGTGGGAGGGAGCATTAGTGCCCAGAGGAAATTGGAGCACCTGGAAGAAATTCACACTGTTACAGGAAGAACATGAAAGCACACAGACAGCACCCAAGATCAGGACTGAACTCAGGTAACAGCTCTATTGGCTAGAAGGCAGGTTATTATCCAGCTGGAGTGGGCACGTGGCCAAGTGGTTAAGGCATTGGACTAGCGACCTGAAGGTCGTAAGTTCGAGCCCTAGCTGAGGCAACGTGTTGTGTCCTTGAGCAAGGCACTTAATCACACATTGCTCTGCGACGACACTGGTGCCAAGCTGTATGGGTCCTAATGCCCTTCCCTTGGACAACATTGGTGTCATGGAGAGGGGAGACTTGCAGCATGGGCAACTGCTGGTATTCCATACAACCTTGCCCAGGCCTGCGCCCTAGAGAGTGAAGACTTTCCAGGCGCAGATCCATAGTCTCGCAAGACTAACGGATGCCTTTATCCAGCTGGTAACAGGTAGCACGGGCTCCAAAACAGAGATCTTGTCATCAAGTTGGCATTGGAAGCTGACTGACTCTAAGTTGTCTACGTTCATTGGAGCACAGCAGGGGTACACAGTATAATTGTTACTTTACAGATTCTAGCAGGCACAGTCTGGACCATGACCTAAGGGCAAAAGTTCTAACCATGCCATGGGAGCTGGGTGAATTTAAATTCCAGATAACTAAATAAATATGGAATTTAATAAATGGCAATCTAGTTAAGGATACCAGAGATATTAAATATTTTGTCTCAGTAATGTCCCCTCAGGTGCAAAATTGGCCTTCCTTACCCAATTTGGTCCAAATTTCAAATGTAACTTCTGTTAGAACCATAGAATCGAACAGCACAGCAATTGACTTTTTCAGCCTACATCATCCATGGCAATCATGATGCCTATCAATGTGAAGCCTCTTTACCAGTATTAGGTCTGCATTCCTCTAGCTTTCTCCTATCGAAGCACCTGCCCAAAAGCCTTTCAAACATTGTAACTGTGTCTGCAATTAAATGCCTCACTAACTGATGGACTGCTGACTGTGAGTGATATCCTCATGTCATGAATGAATATATTTTTAAAAAGCATATGGATATCCTCATCAGTAATGTCTCCAGCTTTGCAGAATGTTTTACAAGTGCTTCAGAATCCAGTTTTGGCACCAACTCAACACCACCACAAACCATCAGTGGTATAACAGAAAGCAACTTCAAGAATGGTCTTGGCCAAGGAAAACAGAGAAAAAAAACAGCACATTCGCAGTGTTTTAAAATATAAAAACGTATTTATTTCTTTATTTATGCTCTGTATGACCGTATTTAAATTCAGGGATGGAAACTTCTTGTGTCCAATGTCCTCATGTGATTTTTTTTTGACAGTAGAGCTTATTTATAAAATATACTCAAAATAGCTTTAGGAAGGACGATTATGTTTTTGTGTGGGGCAGAGTTGGGGGAGTAATTCATTACTGTAACTGGTGAATCTTGAAGTAAGCAAGGTAAGCATGAAGCCTACTGAAGATAAGTAAAATGGAAGGATTACTGCTTCACCATTATTAAAGACATTGTCTCCCTTCTGAACCATGCACTGTACTGGTGAGGGAACTGTGATTTGCTTCAAGGGATTTCCCAGCATTTCACAAAATGAAATCTATAGGGATAGGCATCCCTTCAGGACTCCTGTTTGGTTAGACGTAATACACACAAATCGGAGTGAGACTGGCAAATCGTTTGCCATCACAAACATAGAACACAGAGCAGTAGAGCACAGGGCAGGACACTTGGCCCACAATGTTTGCTCTAAACGTGATGCCACCTTAAACTATCTGTCCGTTTCCTACGTATTCATGTGTCTATGTAACAGTCCCTTGAATGCCACTATTGTATCTGCTTCCACCACTATCCCTAAGAAACCATTCCAGACACCTACCACTCTGAGTAGAAAACTTGCCCTGAGCATCTCCTCCTCTCATCTTAAAGGCATGTTGTCTACTACTTGACATTTCTACCCTGGGAAAAAGACTAATTGTCCTTTCTTTCTATGCCTCTCATAATGCTTTATACTGTACTTGTGTCAGCTATCCCTCAGCTTTGAATGCTCCAGAGAAAATAGCCCAGGTTTATCCTACCTCTCACAGCTCACAGTCTCTAATTCATACAGCATCCTTTCAAATCTCTTCTGAACTATTTTCAAAGATTCGATATCAATTCCCTAAATGGGGACTAGAAATGCACACACTAATCCAAGTGCAACCTAATCAATGGATTATAATGTTGCAACATTCCTTTCTTACCCTTATGCTCGATGCCGCAACCAGTGATGGCAAACATTTCGGATGCCTTCTTTACAGACATGTCTACTTACAGTGCCTATAAGAAGTATTCATACCCCACTTAGAAGTTTTCAAGTTTTATTGTTTTACAGCACTGTGGATTTAATTTGGCATTTTTGACACTGATTAACAGAAAAGACTCTTTCCTGTCAAAATAAAAGCAAATTTCTACAAATTTGTCTAAATTTATTGCAATTATGTAACACAAAATGATTGATTGCATAACTACTCACCCCCTTCAAATCAGTATTCAGTAGATGTATCTTTGGCAGCAATTACAGTCTGTGTGGATAGGCCTCTAACAGCTTTGTACATCTGAACACTGTAATTTTTCCCCATTCTTCTTTGCAAAACTGCTCAAATTTCATCAGATTGCATAAGGATTGTGAATAAATAGCTCTTTTCAAATCCAGTCACAAATTCACAATTGGATTGAGGTCTGGACTCTGACTTGGCCACTCCAGGACATTAACTTTGTTGTTTTCAAATCATTCCAGCATAGTTTTGGCTTTATGCTTGGGGTCATTGCCCTGTTGGAAAACCAATCTTCTTCCAAGTCCCAGTTCTCTTGTAGACCTCATCAGGTTTTCCTCCAGGATTTCCCTGTGTCTTGCTGCAGTCATTTTACCCTCTACCTTCACACCTTCCAAGGACTGGTGTAGTGAAGGATCCCCACAGCATGATGCAGCTACCATCATGCTTCACTCTAGGGATGGTGTGTTTTTGATGATGTGTGGTGTTTGGCCAATGCCAAACATAGTGCTTAGTCTGATGGCAAAAGCTCAATGTTGGTTTCATCAGACCATAGAACCTTTTTCCAGCTGACTTCAGAGTCTCCCACATACATTCCGGTAAACTCTAGCTAGGTTTTTATTTGAGTCTTTTTTCAACAGTGGCTTTCTCTTTTCCACTGTCCCATAAAGCTGCAACTGGTGAAGCACCTGGGCAACAGTTGTTGCCTGCACAGTCTCTCCCATCTCAGCCACTGAAGTTTGTAACTCCTCCAGAGTTGACATAGGCCTCTTGGTGGCTTCCCTCACTAGTCCCCTTCTTGCACAGTCACTCAGTGTTTGAGGATGGCTCTCAGCAGATTTACAGCTGTGCTATTTGGTTTCCAATTCTTGATAATTGACTTAACTGCACTCCAAGGGATATTCAGTGACTTGGAAATTTTCTTGTATCCATCTCCTGACCTGTGCTTTTCAATAACCTTTTCATAGAGTTGCTTGATGTATTCTCTTGTCTCCATGGTGTAGGTTTTGCCAGGATACTGACTCACCAGCAGTTGAACCTTCCAGATACAGGTGCATTTTACTACAATCAATTGAAACACCTTGACTGCACACAGGTTTATATATATAGCTGGAACATCTTAACTAATTATTTGACTGACTAGCTGGCTGCACCGTTGATGATTTGGTGTGTCATATTAAAGGGTGTGAATACTTGTGCAATCAATTATTTTGTGTTTTATATTTGTAACTAATTTAGATCACTTTGTAGAGATCTGTTTTCACTTTGACACAAAAGAGTCTGTTTCTGTTGATCAGTGTCAAAACAAGCCAAATTAAATCCTCTATGATTCAATGTTGCAAAACAATAAAACATGAAAACTTCCAAGGGGGTGGAGGATGAACACTTTTTCCAGGCACTGTATGTAGTCACTTTCAGTGATCTGTGGACTTGGACCCCAAAATCCCTCTGTACATCAATGCTGTTAAGAGTCCTTTCATTAACTGCATCCTTTTCCCTTGCATTTGACTTCCAAAGTGCAACACATCACACTTACTTGGATCAAATTTTATTTGCTATATCTCTGTCCATGTCTGTAACTGCACTATATCCCATTATATTCTTTGATAGTCTGTCACACTGTCCACAAACCCACCCATATTGGTGTCATCTGCAAACTTAGTAACCCACCCATCTATATTTTCAACACTGTAAATTAACCTGCACTACAGAAAGCTATCCTCACTCTCCCTAATCAGGCTACATTTTTTTCCAAATATCTGCAAACCCTATCCTAAGAACCATTTCCAATTGCTTCCCTACCCCTGACATGAACTCATCATCATCATCATCATCATCATTATGTGGGTGTCGCGGGTGGCAATTTTTTCTACAGAAGTAGTTTGCCATTACTTTCTTCTGGGCAGTGCCTTCACAAGACAGTTGATCCCAGCCGTTATCAATACTCTTCAGAGATTGCCTGCCTTCATATAACCAGGACTTGTGATATGCACCAGCTACTCCTATGGCCATCTACCACCTGCTTCCATAGCCTCACATGATCCTGATTGGGGTGGGGGGGGGGAGGCTAAGAAGGTGCTACACCTTGCCCAAGTGTGAGCTGCAAGCTAGTGGAGGGAAGGAGTGCCTTGCTTCCTTTGGTGGAGATGCATCTCCACCCCACTACCCACATGTGAGGCTCACTAGTCTATAATTTCTAAGTTTATCTCTACTTTCCTTCCAGAACAAAGGAACCACATTGGCCACTCCCAAGTTCTCTGCAATCATGCCTGTTGCTAGTGAGGATACGATGGTATTTGTTAAATGTCCCAGCAATCTCTTACCTCGCCTCTCTCAATAACCTAGGATGTATCCATTCAATCCTTGGTGACTTATCCACCTGATGCTCTTTAAAATACCCACCTTCCTTCTTGATCTATAAATGCCCAAGAACATCATCCTATTAAAAAGTTCAAGATGTCGGGTTACTACCTTCAGAAAGCATGGATCAATACCTAATAATGTATTGTAGAAGGGACATATTTAAAAATTAAAGGAAAGAAATCTTCAAATGAACCCGCAAGGAAAATTGCAAATTAGACATTAATCTTCTGTAAGCATCAGTTTTGAGACTGTGGACATCTAACCAAAACTGGCTGGTCAACCATCCATAAATATAATAACAAGTGCCAAGATATTACCATAACCATATGGCAGCAGATAAGCAATCATTAACTTAGCAGTTTTTGCTATCACTTGAACATGAAATATGAGACTGAAAGTTTTGTAGAGATCAACATACCTGAGAAGAAATGGGCCTTGAATCCTTTCTTTGAAACAGTATTGTCAGATTTGAACTCAATCCTCATGTTGTTGTACTGTGATGTTATAACCTCAGGCACTTCAGTCCCACAAAACTTTCCATGAAGCTTGGAATCAGATGAAAGGCCACTGCGGATTTCCACATAATCATATTTGCATATCTGTTGTTAAAAAAGATAAGCAAACAGATTATTTCAAGTATGAATGGGTTACATTTGGTTATAACCATTGTCTGCTTTTCACCATTGGTGTTTTTAAACCCATTCAGCATTGTAATGGCACACTTATCAATTGTGTAAATATAAAGAAGGAGTTTTGAAGCTTAATAACTTGCAACTAATAACTCATAATAAAAGGTTAATTTCTTTCAGATGTATCACTTTTAGCATGAATCCAATAGATGGAATCAACTTCAATCAAAAAATGAATTTATTGAGAGGAATATTGAATAGCAAATTCATTTCAATGTTAAGTTGATTATCCATTTTAACAATAAATTATAAAAATAAACAGAAGAATCAAAAATAAAGGAATCAGAAGGAAAGACAAGAAAAGAGAAAAACAAAGAAAATGACAGACATGTTACAACCAGAATCAATAAGAAGCTGATCAAATTGTTTGAAATTAGTCCATCATAGTGAGAACAATTGATGTGAATAGATGTGCATGATATTAAACTCTGGAGATGTGAAAGATACTAATGGATATGAAGCAGCTCTTCACAAGAAAGGAATAACCAAAGTGAAGTTGTTATTTGGGCTAAGGGGGAAGAAAGAGGCCCCTTTTCTTTTCTGCTTAACAGTTCAGTAATTTGGATCTTGCCTTATATAAAATTCTAATGAGCATCCAAACTCCAATTTGCAGAAAATATATGCCACTTACAAACCCACCTAAAATTGGATTTTTGAGTTTCAACAAAGGAAATTAAAAAGCACTGCCACTCTATATCCCAATTTTCTCTCAATATTTAATATTGCCTGCCATTTCCTAGATTAGAAAACCATCGGTTTAAAATCTCCCTGAAATATTTGCGGAGGATGCCACACGAGTAAGGGTTGAGAAGGCAGACAGATGGGTTGCAGGGAGAAAAAAAATCTTCACATGAGTCAGAGTTGCTGAGAGTGGGTGCAAAAGTGAAAATAACCACTTCAAAATGTAAAAAGCTAGTCAAGTGTAGGAGCCATGTATCTGTTTTCTATCTGCATAATATTTTGATTTGTGTGTTTATTATGGTAGTTAGTCACATGGGCAGGGGCATGGTAGAAGAGTTCAGTTATGTATTCATGCTTTGGAGTTCTGTGGAGTTCAGTAGAGTTGGGGAGTCAGCTAGGGGTGATATCTTTTTTGTTGACTGCTTATTTACATTTCAAAACACTCAACTTTGCTGAAGTCAGCTTAAGTTAGTTTAAGACGATAAGACCATAAGATATAGGCGTAGAATTGCGCCATTTGGCCCATCGAGTCTGCTCCGCCATTTCATCATGGGTGATCCAATTCCCTCTCAGCCCCAGTCTCCTACCTTCTCTCCGTATCCCTTCATGCCCTGACCAATCAAGAATCTATCAAACTCTGCCTTAAGTATACATAAAGATTTGGCCTCCATAGCTGCCTGTGGCAAAGAATTCCACGGATTTAACACACTCTGGCTAAAGAAATTCCTAAGTCACTCTATTCTAAAATGACACCCCTCAATTCTGAGGCTGTGTCTTCTGGTCTTAGACTCTCCCACCATAGGAAACAGCCTCTCCACATCCACTCCATCAAGGCCTTTCACCACTCAATAGGTTTCAATGAGGTCACCCCTCATTCTTCTAAATTTGAGTGAATACAGGCACAGAGCTATGTTCATATGACAAGCCTTTCAATCCTGGAATAATTTTCACGAACCTTCTTTGAACCCTCTCCAGTTTCAACACTCCTTTCCAAGATATTTGGCCAAAACTGCTCTCAATATTCCAACTGAGGTCTCAACAGAACTTTCTCCAGTCTCAACCCTTACATCTTTGCTTTTATCTTCTAGTCCTCTTGAAATGAATGCTAACATTGCATTTGCCTTCCACACCACAGACCTGCACATTAACCTTTTGGGAATTCAGTAAAGGTACCACCCCGCAAGTCCTTTTGCACCTCAGTTTTTTGTATTTTCTCTCCATTTAGAATGTAGTCAACCCTTTCATTGCCTCTACCCTACACTTCCTGACACTGTATTCCATCTGCCATTTCTTTGCCCATTCTCCTAATCTATCTAAATCCTTCTGTAGCCTCTCCACTTTCTCAAAACTACCTGCCCCTCCAACTAACTTCATATCATCTGCAACCTTTGCAACATAGCCATCAATTCCATCATCTAAATCATTGACATATAACATAAGAAGAGTAAGTCCCATCACAGAGCACTTTGGAGCTAGTCGCTGGCAGCCAACCAGAAAAGATTCCCTTTATTCCCACTCTTTGCCACTTTCCAATCAGCCACTGCTTCATCCATGCTAGAATCTTTCCTGTTAAGAAACCTCATACCTGATTACCTTCTGAATATCCTTCTGAAAATCCAAGTACACAACATCAACCGATTCTCCGTCTTCAAAGTGTGCCAACAGATTTGTCAGACAAGATTTTCCCTTGAGAAACCATGCTGTCTACGGCCTATTTTATCATGTTCCTCCAAGTACCCTGAAACCTCATCCTTAATAATTGACTCCAACATCTTCCCAACTACTGAGGTCAGATTAATGGCCTATAGTTTCCTTTGTTCTGACTCCCTCCCTTCTTGAAGAGTGGAGTAACATTTGCAATTTTCCAGTATTCTAGACTGGTGTTTTTTGAAAGGACATTATGAATACCTACACAATCTCTTCAGTTACAGGTTTCTCCCTCCATCCGAAGGTAGAGCGTTCCTATGAAATGGTTCGTAAGCCGGAATGTCGTAAAGCAAAGAAGCAATTACCATTTATTTATAGGGAAAATCTTGCAAGCATTCGCAGACCCAAAGATAACCTACCAAATCATGCCAAATAACACATAAAACCTAAAATAACAGTAACAGATAGTAAAAGCAGGAATGATATCATAAATACACAGACTATATAAAGTAGAAATACTTCACTACAACCATTGCCTGAACTGTTCTCCGTAGCGAAAATCTCACGCAGGCGCTCTCGGCAGAAACATGGCACAAGCGCTCTCGGCAGAAAATCTCGCGCAAGCGCTCTTGGCAAAAATACTCTCTCCAGTAACCTTTAAGCTATGAAGCTGCCAAATCATACCAAATAACACATAAAAATACACAGCCGATATAAAGTAGAAATTATGTATGTACAGTGTAGTATCACTTACGGGATTCAGGAAGACAGCACTGAGCACACTGATGATGTTATGTTAGGCTGAGTCATCAGAGGTTTGGGTGGTGCAGTGGTCCCCACCCTCCGGGCAGCAAACCGATACCGATCCACGAAGCACGCAGTGGTACCGTGGTGGCCGGGACGCACCCAGCACATCTTTAAGAAAAAAGCTGAAATACACAAGCTAATTAATTAGGTGCCGCCCGGCACGTAAATGTCGGCCCAGATCAGAGACAATTGCCGATTGCGTCGCCTCTGATCTGGGCCGACATTTACGTGCCGGGCGGAACCCAATTAATTAGCCTGTTTATTTCGGCTTTTTTCTTAAAGATGTGCTGGGTACGTCCCGGCTGCCGCTGCATTCTCCGCGAATCGGTATCTGTCCGCAGCCCGGAGGTTGGGAACACTGGGGTGGTGGGACACTGGGGAGTCATCTCATCGTCGATCAGGGCAGGCAGGTCATCTTCTTCTATGTCTGCCTGCCTCGATGTCAAAGATCAAGGCTCGTCATCTGCTGTGGATGATGTGGAAGGCTTGAAAAATGACAGTATGCTTGACTGCGAGCCTCGCACATTTTTCTATCATACAGTTTTTGTAAACCATCTTGCAAACATGTCCTAAACCAACGTACTCTTTCAAAATTAAAGTCATACTTCTTTGCAATCATTGCAGCGAAAATCTCACGTAGTTGCTTCACGTTCAGTTCCTGGACGACTTCACTTTCGGTCCGTTCGCTACTACATTCGATTTCAATTGTTATCCTTTCCTCTTCCAATTGCATCAGCTCTTCACCTATCAGTTTTTGGTCATGGGATGCCAAAATCTCTTCAACATCACCTTCATCAACTTCCACAAGCCAAGCTCACTTTGTCCTTGCTTTGTTCACTATGATAGAAACGCTGAATTATGTCTAGGTTTACGCTAAGTGTAACACCCTTACAAGCTCTTTTAGGCTTTTCCGATACCTTAGAACTCAACTTGCTAACGGCTGCTCACGGGCACATGTTTAAGCAATGCTGGCTAGAATGCAGTTCCGAATCCGGGGGAGGAGCAGCTGCTTGGGGCACACGCTGTTTTTTATCGCGCGCTGCCTTTATTCGTAACAGTGAAAACACCTTCTGTTAGCAAAAACAGGTAACTAATGTAGGTCTTTCGTAACAGTGAGGTTTCATAGAGTAAATGTTCGAAAGGCAGGGGACACCTGTAGCACTTTCAAAACCCTGGGGTGTGCACCATTTAATCCGGGTGACTTACCTACCTTCAGACTTTTCAGTTTCCCAAGGATGTTTGCTCTAGAATTAGTAACTTCATGCACTTCATGGCCCCTGACACCTGGAATTTCAATGAAGACTGATGCAAAATACTTATTCAATTAATCCGTCACTTCCTTGTCCATTATTACCATCTCTCCAGCATTGCATTCCAGTGGACCAATATCCATTCTTGCCTCTTTTATACTTTATGTATCTGAAGAAACTTTTGGTATCCTCTTTAACATTTTGGCTGGCTTACGTTTGTATCCCATCTTTACCTTCTTAATGACTTATTTGGTTGTTTTCTGCTGGTTTTGAAGGCTTCCCAATGTTCTAACATCCCACTAATTTTTGCTCTATCATATGCCCTCTCTTTTGGCTTTTAGGTTGGCTTTAATTTCTCTTGTTAGCCATGGTCGTGTTATCTTTCCTTTAGACTATAAGACACAGGAGCAGATTTGGGCCATTTGGCCCATCGAGTCTGCTCCGCCATTCAATCATGGCTAATTCTTTTTTTTCCCTCCTTTTCAAGCACATTTCCTGGCTTTCTCCCCATAACATAGAACACAGAATAGTACAGCACATTACAGGCCCTTCGGCCCACAAAGTCGTGCCGACCCTCAAACCCTGCCTCCCACATAACCCCCCACCTTAAATTCCTCCATATACCTGTCTAGTAGTCTCTTAAACTTCACGAGTGTATCTGCCTCCACCACTGACTCAGGCAGTGCATTCCACGCACCAACCACTCTCTGAGTAAAAAACCTTCCTCTAATATCCCCCTTGAACTTCCCACCCCTTACCTTAAAGCCATGTCCTCTTGTATTGAGCAGTGGTGCCCTGGGGAAGAGGCGCTGGCTATCCACTCTATTCCTCTTATTATCTTGTACAACTCTATCATGTCTCCTCTCATCCTCCTTCTCTGCAAAGAGTAAAGCCCTAGCTCCCTTAATCTCTGATCATAATACCTACTCTCTAAACCAGGGAGCATCCTGGTAAATCTCCTCTGTACTCTTTCCAATGCTTCCACATCCTTCCTATAGTGAGGCGACCAGAACTGGACACAGTACTCCAAGTGTGGCCTAACCAGAGTTTTATAGAGCTGCATCATTACATAGTGACTCTTAAATTCTATCCCTCGACTTATGAAAGCTAACACCCCATAAGCTTTCTTAACTACCCTATCTACCTGTGAGGCAACTTTCAGGGATCTGTGGACATGTACCCCCAAATCTCTCTGCTCCTCCACACTTCCAAGTATCCTGCCATTTACTGTGTACCCTGCCTTGGAGTTTGTCCTTCCAAAGTGTACCACCTCACACTTCTCCGGGTTGA
Organism: Mobula hypostoma; assembly: GCF_963921235.1. Taxonomy (NCBI): domain Eukaryota; kingdom Metazoa; phylum Chordata; class Chondrichthyes; order Myliobatiformes; family Myliobatidae; genus Mobula; species Mobula hypostoma. The sequence continues at coordinate 104,794,761 of NC_086100.1, read as the reverse complement.
ACTCCATCTGCCACTTCTCAGCCCACTTCTGCATCCTATCAATGTCTCTCTGCAATCTTCGACAATCCTCTACACTATCTACAACACCACCAACCTTTGTGTCATCTGCAAACTTGCCAATCCACACTTCTACCCCCACATCCAGGTCGTTAATAAAAGTCACGAAAAGTAGAGGTCTCAGAACAGATCCTTGCAGGACACCACTAGTCACAATCCTCCAATCTGAATGTACTCCCTCCACCACGACCCTCTGCCTTCTGCAGGCAAGCCAATTCTGAATCCGCCTGGCCAAACTTCCCTGGATCCCATGCCTTCTGACCTTCTGAATAAGCCTACCATGTGGAACCTTGTCAAATGCCTTACTAATATCCATATAGATCACATCCACTGCACTACCCTCATCTATATGCCTGGTCACCTCCTCAAAGAACTCTATCAGGCTTGTTAGACATGATCTGCCCTTCACAAAGCCATGCTGACTGTCCCTGATCAGGCCATGATTCTCTAAATGCCCATAGATCCTATTTCTAAGAATCATTTCCAACAGCTTTCCCACCACAGACATAAGGCTCACTGGTCTATAATTACCTGGACTATCCCTACTACCTTTTTTGAACAATGGGACAACATTTGCCTCCCTTCAATCCTCCGGTACCATCTCCGTGGACAACGAGGACATAGAGGTCCTAGCCAGAGGCTCAGCAATCTCTTCCCTTGCCTCATGGAGCAGCCTGGGGAATATTCCATCAGGCCCCGGAGATTTATCCATCCTAATGTATTTTAACAACTGCAACACCTCCTTTCCCTTAATATCAACATGCTTCAGAACATCAACCTCACTCATATTGTCCTCACCGTCATCAAGTTCCCTCTCATTGGTAAATACCGAAGAGAAGTATTCATTGAGGACCTCGTTCACTTCCACAGCCTCCAGGCACATCTTCCCACCTTTATCTCTAATCGGTCCTACCTTCACTCCTGTCATCCTTTTGTTCTTCACATAATTGAAGAATGCCTTGGGGTTTTCCTTTACCCTACTCGCCAAGGCCTTCTCATGCCCTCTTCCTGCTCTTCTCAGCCCCTTCTTAAGCTCCTTTCTTGCTTTATTTAAATGTATGCAGTGTATAAAATATGGCAGATGATTGTGTTGTGCAGTTAGAAAATGGCAGGTATGAAATTGTGGACATCATTAAGATGTGGGTGAAAGATCATAGTTGGAAGCTTAACATCACAGTTGGATACAGGTTTTCCCCACCATCCGAAGGTAAAGCATTCCTATGAAATGGTTCGTAAGCCGGAATGTCGTTAAGCAAAAAAAGCAATTACCATTCATTTATATGGGAAAAATTTGTGAGCGTTCGCAGACCCAAAAATAACCTAGCAAATCATGTCAAATAACACATAAAACCTAAAATAACAGTAACATATAGTAAAAGCAGGAATGATATGGTGAATACACAGCCTATATAAAGTAGAAATACTTTTCCACAATCATTGCCGCACTGTTCTCCGTAGCGAAAATCTCACGCAAGCACTCTCGGCAGAAACACTATCTCCAGTAACCTTTAAGATATGAAGCTGCCAAATCATACCAAAAGACACGTAAAAATACACAGCCGATATAAAGTAGAAATAACATATGTACAGTGTAGTATCACTTACGGGAATAGGGACAGCGCCGAGCACACTGATGATGGTGTGTTAGGCTGAGTCGTCGGAGGTTGGGGTGGTGCAATGGCCACCACCCTCCGGGCAGTGAACCGATACCGATCCGTAAAGAATGCAGTGGTCCAGCGGTAGCCGGGACGCACCCAGCATGTCTCTAAGAAAAAAGCTGAAATAAACAAGTTAATTAATTAGGTGCCACCTGGCATGTAACTAATTAGCTTGTTTATTTCGGCTTTTCTCTTAAAGATGTGCTGGGTGCGTCCCAGCTACTGCTGCATTCTTCGCGGATCGGTATCTGTCCGCAGCCCGGGGTTTGGGTGGTGGGACATTGGGGTATCATCAGGGCAGGCAGATCATCTTCTTCTATGTCTGCCTGACTCAATGTCGAAGGTCGAAGTTCGTTGTCTGCTGTGGCTGATGTGGAAGGCTTGCTTGACTGCTTAGCCTCGCGCATTTTTAGATCATACAGTTCTTTGTAAGCGCTCAAACCATCCTGCAAATATGCCCTAAACCGAAGTACCCTTTCAAAATTAAAGTCATACTTTATCATTGCAGCGAAAATCTCACGCAGTTGCTTTACGTTCAGTTCCTGGACGACTTCACTTTCGGTCCGTTCGCTACTGCATTCGGTTTCAATTGTTATCCTTTCCTCTTCCAATTGCATCAGCTCTTCATCTATCAGTTCTTGGTTATGGCATGCCAAAACCTCTTCAACATCATCTTCATCAACTTCCATAAGCCAAACTCACTTTGTCCTTACTTCGTTCACCACGATCGAAACCCTTAATTATGTCTAGTTTTACGCTAAGTGTAACACCCTTACGAGCTCTTTCAGGCTTTTCCAATACCTTAGAACTCATCTTGCCGACGGATGCTCAAAATAAATCGAGATAAAGCACATGTTTAAACAATGGCGGCTAGAATTCAGTTCCAGGGGAGGAGTCTGGCTGCTCGGGGCACGTGCTGCTTTAACTCCAGAGCGTGAAGTTCCTAGGAATGAGCATTACCAATAGCCTGTCCTAACCACGTTGATGCAAAGGTCAGGTAAGCTCACCAGCTCCTCTACTTCCTCAGGAGGCTAAAAAAATTTGACATGTCCTCTTTGACCTTCACCAATTTTTATTGGTGTAACGTATAAATCATCCCCTTCAGATGCATCAAGGCTTGGTGTGGCATCTGCTCTGCCTGCAGAAAATTATGGGCACAGCTCAGTATATCATAGAAACCAGTCTCTTGGACCCTTCTGTACTGCGGTGAAGCAGCCAACATAATCAAAGACCTCACCCACCCCGAACACTGTCTCCTCTCCCACCTCCACTGGCCAGAAGATACAAAAGCCTGAAAACATGAACCACCATGCTCAAGGACAACTTTAATCCGGCTGTGATAAGAATATTAAGCAGTCTTCATCCATGAATAGAAACAAATCTTCATTCCCACTTGACAGTGTTACATAGATGCCATTCATGGAAGTACGACATGATGTACTTCTCATATTAAGCAACACTGCAAGGCATCAGGAATAGGCAACACAGTGGCATAGCAGTTAGTGTAGTGCTCTACAGGCCTGTGACCCAGGTTCATTGCCCAGCACTGCCTTTAAGGAGTTTGTACATTCTTCCTGTGACCATGAGGGTTTCCACTGGATGGTCCAGTTTCATCCCACATTCCAAAGATGTATAGGTTGGTAGGTTAATTGGTCACATGGGTATAATTGGGCAGTGCAGGCTCATTGTGTCAGAAAGACCTGCTAATGTGCTGTATCTGTAAATACATTTTTTTAAAATGTATAAGTGAAATAAAAGGTTTTTTTTTCAGAAGAGGAAAGGATATGAGAAAAACAAGTTTCATTTGAGAAACAGGCATGGAGTCTTGGCTGCTGACTATTTGCATCTAAATTTCCCACAGACACCTAAAATAAACCTAAAATACTCCATAAAGAAACTTTGCAGCTGCATCCATTACTACTGAGAAATTTATACCCATGAATGATCCAGCAAAATCCACATGAATCCTCTGACAGGGCAATGTAGGCTGTTCCCAGGGATGGAGAGGTGCTGTTCTTGGCATCTTCTAGACATGTTGGCATCCCAAACAAGGCATGGCAAGCTGTGCGATCTGCTGACCTATCCCAGACCACCAGCCAAAACTTTGAGCCAGTACTTTCATTTTGACCACACCTAGATGATCGGAATGTAGCTCCTCCAACACTTTCACTCTCAGTTTGGATGGTACAACATCTCTCAATCCCCACATAAGGCAATCCATATCAAGGGCAAGTTCATCCCGGCATGGATAAAAATGGAGGAGCTTGAATTTCTGCTGCAAATTCCAGCCATTTTATGTTGCCATATGGACTTGAAACAGTGTGGGGTCTTTTCCGATTTCCCTTTGGATCAGCTCTGCCGTAATAGGGGAACTTCTGTTTTGCATTAGGGAGAATATGTCAATGAGTGCCCTCTTTTGTACATTTTTCAGGTATTTCTTTTTCCAAGTGCAAATGGGACAATCCATCAGCAATTTTCTGATTAGTTGTCCTCCTGAATTTCATGTTGTAATTGTGTCCTCCAAGAAACAGAGCCCATCTCTGCATATATGCTGTTGCTGTTAGTGTAACGCCCTTCTGTGGACTGAAAACGGACACTAGTGGTTGATGATCAGTAATGAGGGTAAACTCTTTCCCATACAGGTACTAGTTGAACCGTTTTATACTCCAAACCAAATTCATGACCTCTTTGTGAACAACACATACAGAATGCTGGAGGAACTCAACAGGCCAGGCAGCATCTGTGGAAAAATGTCCAGTCTATGTTTCAGTTCGAGAACCTTGAAGATTTAAACTTCTTCAGTGTGGTCATCCCTGAAAGAGACTTTGCAGTGCAGTAATCCAATCACAAACAAGAGAAAATCTGCACATACTGGAAATCCAAGCAACAGACACAAAACACGAAATATTGACTGTATTCTTTTCCATAGATGCTGCCTGGCCTGCTGAGTTATCCAGCATTTTGTGTGTATTGCCTGGATTTTCAGCATCTGCAGATTTTCTCTTGTGAACTCATTGTGAATCTGTGCATAATTTTTCTCTGTAGCGGTAAGGAAACGCAATGCATAGCCTCTGGGGAGTTCTCTCCCACCACTCGTAGCATGTGACATGACTGCACCTATACTATAAGGCAAGGCATCACAGGAAAACTTCACTGGATGATGCAGGTCATAAGGTGTGAGTACCATATCTGACATCACCATTTTCTTTGCCTTTTGGAAAGCCACCTCACACTACATTGTCCTTTGCCACTTCTTCCCAATCTGTAGTAATGCATTCAAGGGGTGGAGCACAGTAACCCCGTTTGGCAGGAACCTGTTACAGTAATTGACAAATCCTAAATAGAACCACAACTGTGTCACATCCTTTGACCTTAGGGCATCCACCACTGCTTGCATTTTCTCAGCACACTTCTGTAAAATCTTGTGCGTCAATGGTGTGACCACAGTAAGTGATACTTGGTTTAATGAATTCACACTTGATACATCATGATCTGAGCCCATAATCTTCTAATCTTTTTAACACTGTCCTGAGATTTTGGAGGCGCTCCTTGTCATCCTTACCAGTAATAATGTTGTCATCCAGATAACACTAAGTCCCTAAACAGCCTTTCAGCATCTGGTCCATAGCTTTCTCCCAGAGTGCAGGTGCAGATGCTACTCCAAAAATAAGCCTATTGTAGCGATAAAGCCCTTGGTGAGTGCTTATGGTAAGAAACACTTTATATTCTTCAATCTCCTTCTGTAGGTAGGCCTCAGCTAAGTCCACTTTGCTGAAGTGTTTCCCTCCAGAAAGGTTTGCAAAGATATCCTCTATCCTGGGCAGGTCATTTTCATCTACTTTCAGTACTGGATTGATGGTGACCTTAAAATCATCACAGACCCTGACAGGCCCATCCTTCTTTGCTACTGGGACCATAGGCCTTGCCCATGGGCTCCACTCAACCTTGGAAAGAATTCTTTCATCCTCTATGTGATCTGGCTTACTGGTTACTTTATCATGGATGGTATAAGGAACCAGATGGGCTTTGTAAAGCTTAGGTGTGGCATATTCATTTAACACTATTTTGCCTTTGATATATCTGAATTTTCCAATACCATCCTCGATACTGATATGGGATCATCCAGCTTTCCACTGACTCTATTGCAGGGGATGAATCTCCAATCAAGTTGTAGTTGGCTCAATCAATTACGCCCCACAATGCTGGCATTCCTGATTTTACCACGTCCAAGCTCAAAGTGGCTTGTTGGTTGTTGTATTTCACTGTTACGAATATCTTTCTCACAGGAGTTATCTTTTCTCCAGTATGTCCTTAGTTGGATATTTGCAGACTTCAGTTCAGTATCTTTGAAATGCCACTCAAACACATTTTGTGGGATGACTGAAACAGCCGAGCCTATGTCCAATTCCATTTTAATAAATTTGCCATTCACTTCTGGTGCAAATCATATTGTTTGTCTCTTGTTAGTTATCACATTGTAAATCTCAAGGCTATCCAGTCCTGGGTCATCCTCATCATTGTCAGATTTTTCCATCAACAACATGCAAGTTAGTGCTCTTTTTGAAACTGCAACTTGACTTTTCATCTTTTTCTCTTCTCTGTGCAATCTGCCTGACATGCTTTTTAAAATGTGTCCTACTTTGTTGCATATTCTGCAATTCTCGCCTTTAAACCTGCATTAGTCTGGTTGTACATGAGCCCCTGCCATTATAATAGTAACACAATTTGTTCAGGCAGGCTGGTTTCTATTTGGACATTGCAATTTTGCTCATGTTCACTTTTCTTCCTGACTGCAACTCAATTACCTCTCTGGCTGCTATATCCATTGATACAGCAATTCCAACTGCTCTTTTCAATCTGAGTTAAGCTTCATTTAGCAGTCATTTTTGAATACTTTCGTGTAAGATTCCACAAACCAAATGATATCACAGTGCATCCTTTAGCCTATCACTGAACTGATGATGCTCGGACAAGCTCTTCAATTCAGCCACATATGCTAAAATGGACTCCCCTTCCTTTTGATTCCACTTATAAAACCTAATGCATTCTACAATGGTTTTGATTCTAAATGTTCCTGAATTACATTCACGATATCAGCAAAGTACATTTCAGCTGGTTTGGTTGGAGAACGTATACTTCTAAGCAAACTGTATGCTTTTCCACCCATTACACTCAGCAACACAGGCACTCGTTTTTCATTGGTATTTCATTTCCTTCAAAATATTGTTCAACTATTCAGTATACATCAACTGGTTATCTGTTGTGAAATTGAATATGTCTATCTTTCCGATGTAGCCAGCCATTTTTGCTTTTTTATATTTATCATCATCACCTGGTACTCACTGCTTATGAACTGTTTTCGTTGCTTGTTAATTTCATTCATTTTCTGTTTTTTTTAAAAAATCTCAAACGTCTCTCTCTCTTTCCAAAGAAAAACATGCTGGACTTTAACAGGTGGGTAGTTGGATTGAGTTTGTTTTAAAACTTCCTCATCAGCACTGTTGTTTTATATTTCCAGAAACTAATCAAAAGAAAAACACAGGAGACAAGATTCTGGTCTACTTAGTTTTTCCTTTCTTTTCTCGATTCACGTACTTCTTACTTATAACCCATAATGATTATGTAAACAATGAATAAAATGTAATACCACTCAAATATTACTGATATATTGAATACATTACAATTAGTTCTATGGGAAGTATACATTGCTCATAGAAGAGTGTGCAAAAACATTCAGAAGCATTTCAACGAACATAAAGTCCAGTTTTTAAATTAGGTAGCATATAGAATGTTGAAGTAGACAATATTAGTTCTAAAGCAACATATATTAGTTTGTGCCAATATTCAATTCACTAACATAAAGTTTTGCACAGATCTGATGAAATACACAAACTTTACCATGGTGAAAACAAAAAGTTCAAGAAAGATTAACTATACTATGTTGTATATATTTAACTTCAGTAAGATACTGGAACAAACATTTGTTGAAATGCAGAAGAAAATTCAACACATTTTCCTTTTCAATTTTGAAGGAAACCAGGAAGGCATCAGCCCTACCAGTCATCAGGAAAATCTGCATTGCTTTGAAAATCACACAATTTGCTACTCATTGTTATATGTAGGAAAAGTTGAGAAGTAATTTGTCTTGCTGCCTACTGCTTGCTAAAAAGGAATTTTACTATTGGCCGCCCCTTCCAACAGTGGATTTTCCATTAATTTTAACAGCACTGAACACTAGGGTGCTGAGGACGGGTAACTAAATGTCTGAATCTCTACTGATGCTTCTTCGGCACACATTACAATTGGTTTTGAGTCTACAAAGTAATACAATTTTGTTACTTTACGTCGGTGAATGTTTTCCTAAAATTAAAAATTTTCTCTGTATGTTGCAGGAACATTTAGATTACTTACATCATTGCCCTCTAGTTCGAAAAATTCAAACTGCATAGAGATCCTGTACTGGGTGGGAGCCACAACTTGCCAAACACAGTTCTTATTGGGAGGGTATTCCTTTGGCCAGCCTGGTGAGGTGATTGTTCCATTTAGCTTTGACAGAAGTCCTCCACAGGCAGCTAAAATTTAAATTACAAACTCAATCTCTATACAACAAGAAATAATATCAATACAATGAACCTGGTTTTACAAGCTGATGTTTAAATAGCTAAGTAATATCAGTAATAAAGAAATAGTAATGCAAGGTACAGCCTGAAAGTCTCTTCACAAGGTTAATTGAGGTTTGGCTTCGATCTTCCTGATTTCATGCCATAACCTGTTCTGTGATGTGATTGCTTAAATCAGTGGTCCCCAACCTCCGGGCCGTGGCTTAAATGCTTTGATCAGCAGGAAATAGTCCAGTGGGACCAATTTTGCATTGTTCTTGCAAAGAACCAGTGCAAATGATAGGCTGATAGCCTCATCCCACCTTGACACTCCTTGCAATAAAATCAACACTTGGAATGGCATAATAGGAAACATGCCAGAACCAATCCACAGGGCATTAACACATGTATTCCAGGCAGAAACAGAGCTATTTTAGTTGCTGTGCATGTCCCTGCAGTTGTTTGGATTTCTGTTGCTGGATGAGATAACAGAAGGTTGCTGTCATCTAGTGATTCACGGTATACATTCTATGAGGGCCTGTATGATTTCCTTACCCTGACATGCTGTCACCATCACAATATTTGCCCTCATCCCTCAGTGTCAGTCACTTCAGACGAGAAAAAGTTTAAAGAGAGGAAGTTGGTATGAAAGTCAAAACTGGTATACTGAAAATCAACTCAATAAACTGTTCTGGGCTACCTGTTTTTAACTGATAGTTAATCTTAATCATAAAAGGGCAAAAACAGGGCAAAGACTATGAAAAGATTAATGTTTTAATTGATCCATTACTATGTGGAGAAGAATACCTTGTTTCATAATCTACTTATGCAGTATTTCATGGCATTCAATTCTTAAAGTAATTAAGAGAGTAGCTACACATCCAAAAAGTAAATATTCAACCAAATCTGAACCCACCTTAAGGAAAAAACAAGGTACCTTCTGCATTGCCAGAGTGGGGAGGTGCATTGCCCTCTGCGTCCGGGTATTAGCAGGAGGGTGAAGAATTTCACCAGAGAGTGAAACCTGTACCACATTACTGGTGGTTTTCCCAACTACAGTAGGGGAATCACATGAGCACTTTGCATACATGAAAAATGCACAGAGAAACTTCACATAATTACCCGGTAACCTTATTTTACAACATTTACCTTCACAACTTTTCTTGTCTGCTGCAAGTTCATAGCCTGGGTCACAAGTACACTTGTAACTGCCCAACGTGTTCATACATTGCTGCTCACACCCTCCATTGTCATGTCTGGCACACTCATCCTCCTCTGTGGAGATGAAAGTTATTTGTTAGCCAAAGAGTTAACAGGTTAACACTTCTGGATGAGGTGAGCTCAAATTGCTGAGCAAATGCATTATCTATAATCACCCCACCACCAATCTGACACTACCTGTCAGTGTAACACTGGGGCAAGATCAACAGAAACTCTAAAGGAACATAATAAATGCCCATGCATCCAATTTTACAATCACTAAGTCATATAGCACCAAATGAAACCATTAAACCAACATTTCGTATGTCAGATCTTTGAAAGAACTATCCAATTAGTAACAACTTGTCTTTACTCTATGCTATTTTTTCTTCGCAAACACTTGGTCCATTCCCTTGGAAAAATTATTATTATTGAATCCACTGCCATTACCTTCTTTCTTAAATCTTAATTCCCCTTACCTCTGTTCCGCCTCTCTTTCTAGTTGTCTGAATTGTCTGCTCCATGATTATTGATCCTTTTGTCTCTAGAAACTTGTTACTTACTTTAATAACTTCCTTTTGGCTCCAGGCATTGCCCACTTGATCTCCTCCAAACTATGAAGTTGGGACTTCCAATAATTTGAGTACAATATTTCAGTCTGCCACTTCACAGCAGGTCAGAAGTATAGTCTCTTTGATGAGAAAGTAAACTGAAACCCCTTCTGGCCTCTCACATTAACATGAATTATCCTGTGGAATTAATTCTACGAGCAATAGGGGAGTTGACCTCAGCCTCCTGGTCAATCTTCATGTGTCATGCAACGTCACTGAAACAGATCATCTTAAATGACAGTATTGCTGTTTGTAGGAGCTCACTGAGTGGATACTGACTACTGCAAGCCTGACCTCAAAATAATGACTGCCCTTCAAATTCATTTCAATATATTCTATAACATGCTTTGGCAGAAAGTAAAAGGTTCCATACAAGTGCGTTCCTTTCTTTCTATTTCATAATTTTAAACACGAACATAGAATTTTCCTTTAATTGTCCCTGCTACAGGAAGAACAACTGCAGTCTTTCCACACCATCAAAATCTTGCATCCCTACCACCTATTCCCCATCAGATCTAACACCTTGATATCCTTCCTAGTGCGATATTTTAATATGCTCACACTGGCCCAGAACTTTACTGATGAATCTGAAGTCAGCAGCATGGAAATTCCTGGATGCCTTATGGCAATTAAGTGCAGCATATCTTTCACGTTCCTCAGTAAACTCCCTGTAAGACAGATCTTATAGTGGTTTAGAATGAATGTTGTGCTAGTATTGATGAGGATCAGAACTTGATAGGATTTGATGCCATGTGGTTAAGGAAGTGATCATGTGGGGCCTGAAGAAAATACTGTTTCAGCATTGTTCCTCTTCTCAAACAGTGCTCTAAAAGTATTTATTTTATTGTTCCTACCAAACACACCTTTTTAAATCCCTGGAGGCTCATCCTGGAAGTGAAAACAAAACTTATTTCCACTGATCCCAGCCCACTTCAAAGGTAAAGTAAATTATTATCAAAGTACATATATGTCACCATATACACCCCAAAATTCATTTTCTTGTGTGGGCATACTCAACAAATCTATAGAATAACTGTAACAGAATCAATGAAAGATCACCTGAATAGGGCATTCAACCAAAATAAAAAAGGTAACAAACTGTGTAAATGCAAAAAGAACAAACAATAATACAAATAAAAAAAGCAATAAGTATCGAGAACATGAGATGAAGAGACCTTGAAAGTAAGTCCATAGGTTATGGGAACATTTCAATGATGGGGCAAGTGAAGTTGAGTGATGTTGAGTATTAAAATTCTAACTATTCTTTACCTAGGATTTAACCAGGAGTTTGGGCATAACTTGCTAATTCACTGCCAAATTTCAGTAGGAGATCATGGAACCATGTAGAAATTCAATCTTTTGTTCTGGTGCTTTATGAATAAGCAACAAAAATTAATATCATAGATTTCAGTAATTGAAAAAGAGAATAGTAGTGTTGATGACATTCCCCGAACAGAAGATTATTGTGATGCTGGTGGTATTGTTTACATCTGACAAAAACAATCAGTCTAAAAATTCTTCACTGTATTAACATCTGAGTTAAAACAAATCCCATATTATGCAAAATATTATATACCAAACAATTGTAAATCATAATTTTTGTTCGTTGTCATATGTGAAACATCATCACAAAGGATCTGAGAGGTGAGACACTCACCAAATACAGAGTTGTTGATGGTGTTGTGCACTGAAAAAGGAGTGCTCCTATAATGCACTTGAAGGTGAGTCTCAAGGAAAAGATCACAATTGATTCCCCTTAACCCAAAAAGAGAATTTATTTGATGTTCAAAGTTTTGCTATGCTTCAGAACTTCATTGTAAGCAGCTTCAGTAAAATCCAGCACTGACACTCATGGCCAAAATCAATGCCCAATTGTGTTTGCCTACTGTTAGGGTGTATTCTAGAGTTAGGATATATAGCAAATATTAACTTCAGCAACCGATCTTTAGAACTGAACACGGACTGTAGATTAAATTTAAAGTGCAGCCCTGGATAATAGGTTCCTGGAGCTGTGGACACGAGTTAATTGTAAACCAAACAATTCTGATTAAATTTCATTTTGGGCATCTAGAGTGTGAGTGCGAAGGAGGTGTGAAAATTATATGTAATTCACTGTTGATACATTGTAACTATAGAGTTGTCCTTAGATCTTTAGCATATACAATGTTACATAATATTGGGTCAAACAGGCCCGTTCCTACAGTGAGCGTCTCATTATGTTGAATAAGCCACTTCTGTATAGCTGGCTTCAGTCTCGAATGACCTTGTTCACATTACAACATTTGGGGGCTCATCCAGAATATCTTTGTGTGACCCCCATGTGGCCAGCTTCTCAGCAGTCTCAATGGTCAAGTACTTTTAAAATTAGCACTCATACTTGGTCCTGTTTGGGTCGGTGACTACGGGATCACAAGGTATCACAACCATGAGGCAGAGCTGAACTGGTAGTTATAAAAGTAGTGTGGTGTGTGTCCGTACCTGTGCGTTTATGTAAGGGACTAAACTCTGTGTGTTAATTTGGTGAGACGGAGTTGTGAATGGTGGTTACTGATGGTTTGAGATGCCAGTGAGGGGCATGTATGCTGTAAGGAACAGCAACTTTTGAAGCCCACAGATGTGCAGAATTAGAAGAAAAGAGAAGAGAATGGAAAGAGAGGCATAACAACCAAAGCCCGATCTGCCATCTGGACCTACCTGTCGTGAATGTGGAAGAACTTTCAAAGCCAAGATTGGACTCATAAGCCATTTGAGAGCCCATAAGTAGATCAACAGAACGAAGACCATCATCCTCGACCTCGAGGGGTAGTCATGACAATGACTGTATTTTAGCAGACATGTTTGCAAGTGAATGTGTGCGTTTCAACAATACGTCTGTAACCTTGATGTAACAGTTAGATGCAAAGGAATACAACAGGCATTATGAGTCAGGACACACATAAGTGGCAGTCTGCAGAGTATACACTCTGTGGTTTTAAGAGTGTACTGTTTAATTTTTATCCATCATTTATATTTTGTATAATGTGGGAACTAGTGTGAAGATATTGAGGGAGAGGTTATTCCCACCTGTATCTATCAGATTGATGTCAAGCAACATCATGTCAAGAACCCTGATGACCCAAGCCAGCCTTTGACTTTGATTACAGCCAACCATAAGCCCTTCACCCCGGAGAGAAGCAGAGCATTTTGTCAGAGTTGCCCTTACTTAAAGTTGTCTGTGGGAATGCAGAATTTTGGCTCAAGATCGAGGAAATTATTGAAATACAACAGCTACACCCTAAAGATATCCACGTGCTGGTAAAAGTGAAATGCCTGGGGAATATATAGGACAGTATGGCCCAGGGGGTGCAGGATATTATAGGGAAACTACTAGGAACGCCAGCAATGAAGAGAGACATCACTTCTTTAAGGGGGAAAGTGAGGCAGCGACTGGGGGTCAACAGTTCAGAGGGGTAATGAGCCTGCCATGGATTATGAAGAACGTAAATATCGAGCGCATGAGGTGTACTCAGGGTTGGATAATCAAGGGAAGGATAACCCAGTCTTCCAAAAAATGCTGGGTACAAAGAAGGAGGTGTGAAAATTATACGTATTTCAAAGGAAACCAATTGTAGATGCATTGTAACTATAGAGTTGCCCTTTGATCTTTAGCATATCAAATGTCATGTAATATTGGGTCGCGCAGGCCCCTTCCTCCAGAGGGTGTCTCATTGTGTTAAATAAACCACTTCTGTATCCTCTAGCTTCTGTGTCTCTCCAGGGACTTTGTTCACATCACAACATTGACTACAATCCTTACCACACTGTTTGACATCATTTCTTTGGCATAGCATTTTATTCTTTTTATTTAGAGATAAAGCACGGAACAGGCCCTTCTGACCCAATGAGTAGCGCTGCCCAGCAACATACCTATTTAACCCTAGCCTATTCATAGGACAATTTACAGTGACCGATTAACCAACCAGCGGATACATCTTCGGACTGCGGGAGGAAACTGGAATGCCCGGAGGAAAACCACTTGGTCATGGGGAGCACGTATAAACTCCATACAGATAGCACCACAATATAGCTTTAATTCTCTTGTATTGACTTGCTCCATCTCTGCTTAAATAGCTGAAATAAAAACAAAAAATGCTGGAAATATTTAGCGGATCAGGCAGTGCCTGTTGAGGGAGATGTCCAGATCTCAAATCAATAACTTTTGATCGGAAAGAGGAAAAATTAGAAATCACATTCTGTCTACATTCAATCACAGAGATGGCCTTTGTCTCTCCATCCCTCCCACTTTTTCTTTAATTTAAAACACAGTTTTCTAATGAGACCTCATTCTGATGAAAGAAAGGTTAATATCTGTTTCTCCCACCTTACATGCTCCTTGACTAGCTGAGTACTTGAGCATTTTCTTTTTTTTAAATTTTGAGTATTCAACATCTGCAGGATTTGTTTCCTCCTCTGCTTTTCAGCTTAAATAGCAGTAGGGTTGTCTCCTGGTGGCCATCAGGTGAGAATAAAATAGATTTAATTGTGGTAGCACCAATGCTGGTTAGGTTTTGAATAAAGGGAGTACAGAGACAGCTATTAGAATAGACAATAAAGCACAGCACCTTCTGGATTTTTTGGGCTCTTGATCTATTCAATAAGACCATGGCTAATCTTATATCTCAACATAACATTCCTTTTTGATGCTTACATCACTTGATCCTGCTAGTATTCAAAGATTTATTGAGATTACAGGAAATTTATCATATCTATACTAATTATTGCATTCAAGACAATCTCTTCCATTCTAATGTCCTGAACTAGAGAGTATTTTTCCACACCTATCATTTTAAATGAAGTTAATAACTCATCAGGGGTGATGGTTAAGTTCAGGCCTAAGGTAGAAGGAGATGAGTTATTAACTTCAAACTTTCTGCATAATCACTCAAAGAGTTAAACTGCACGTGCATGTAACGAGAGCTGTATAACTCATCTCCTTCTACCTTAGGCCACAAACTTATCAATCACCCATGCCGTGGACACTTTCTGGAGGTCCAAGATCTATATGCTCCACAACCGCTGGACTAAATGTGTAAATGTAGGAGGGGACTGTGTTGAAAAATAAATGTGGTAGGTTTTCTAAAATTGACTCCTTCTATTTTAGGCCATGAACTTATCAATCACCCCTTGTAATCATTATGTGCCTTTGTATTTCTAGTGGGGTTTAAAGAATTGAGAGGAGATACCACATGCTGTATGCCAACAAATTCTGTTTGTGCATGCAGTCTTAGGCCAGAGGTTCCCACTGTTGGTCAGAGAAAGTCTAGTATGGCTAGTCAACTGAATGAGAGGAGAATAATGATCCCAAGATAAATATCTTTGGATCAAGAGGAGAGAGATATTGGCCAGAAGAAGCTACAGTTACAATTTGTGGATTTGATGAATCAAGGATCGGGGAAACAGACAAAACAACTGCCTCTGCTTTCATCAAAGTTGCTGGTGAATGCAGCAGGCCAGGCAGCATCTGTATTACAGATCTACCTGGGGATCCTTCTTACAGGTTCAAGTACAGGACTACAATCAACAATGTCTCATGGCTCTGCCCACTCCAGCCTGCATATTTGTGTCTTCCAACTCTGACTGGTCCAAACCAGTCAAATGAGGCAACTCAGACAAAGTCTAATGAGATTACAGATTGCTTCTTTGGTATGTCAGGCATTTTACATAATGAGTAAATACTCATCTGAGAATGATCGCAGGTTTAGCAGGTCATTGTGTCCACATTCAATCGCTCCAATCAGATTATCTCAGAGCAAGTATCAGTTCAGAATCCACAAAAGGGGGGAAAACAGAGCCAATTGTCTTGATCTGTCCCTATTCTTGATTTGTCAAATCCACTAATTGTAGACTGTAGTTTCTTCTGACCAACACCGCCCCTCCCTTAGACAGTTCCTCCTAGTCAAATATGTCTTGTTTCACTGAAGTCAGTGGGTTCTGAGATGGCTGATCATACCTATGTGAAGCCCAAGGACTCTACCACATAAGGGGAATAAACTGCTTATAGAGGAAAGAGTTGGGTAGTCAGGGAGATGATGTATTCCTTGTACTGTTCACACATGCTTATATGGTTATATATGGTTATGCTTCTTCTCTATTGTATTTCAATGGGCCAGAAATTGCTATGAGTTGATAAGGATTTTGAAGGATTTAAAACCTTAAATCATAGAAATGCAGTACATATCTTTTGCATGTGTATCTATGCACTGCTGCATAGGTATGCAAAAGGAAGTTAAATTTCAAGCCAGTGAAGTATGTGAGAGAATGGGTCTGCACTAAATATCCACAAACCAAACATTCTCTACCAACCTACTCTGCAAAATGCAATAAAATTCAACAATAAGATCTGGAAAGCACAGATACTTTCCCTATCTCAGAAGCTAACTCTCAGTAAGTTTAGAAATTTACCATAATCTCAGTGCATCAGTGCTGCATTTGTCTGGGGAAAAAAAGATTGTTCAATGATCAAGACGTCAAATACCTCAAAACTGTTAATCTACTGTGTGACCAGATCTCTTCCCTCCTGCATGCTTCTGAGAAATCAACAACAAAGCAGTTCCCCCAACATCTTGTAATTTGGAGATGGCACATCTAGGCACTGGCAAGCTACCTCCAATGCTGCCTTTGCTAGATCCTTAAATTCACTAGCAGGATAAACAAAGCCACATCAATATTTCCTTGAAAACCAACATTCTCCACTTATGGTTCCTCCAAACACACCAATACCCAGATCTACAATCACACCCTGAATCCTCCCACATACAGGGCAGAGAACACGCCATGATTTCCATTTACACCATCATGGTTGCATGACAACAACAATAAGGATTAATTTTGTGTATGTGTGTATAAGAACGTGGGGGTGGAGTGGTTTCTGTAGACTTGGCTTGGTGCAATGCAACAAGGAGCTTGTATTTTGTTTTTTTTTTTCTTCTCTCTCTCTCTCTCTTACCTCCCTCCATGATTCTGATCAATATCAAGGGATCTTCAAAGGAAGCCGAGATTCAACACTTCATATTCTGTTTGAGTAAAACATGGAATTCCCCAGTTTCAGGTAAACTCCTACCTCTGTTTCACACACTCCAGCACCCCACAATCTTTTGGGTTCATATCCTGACCTCCCATTTTTGACCCCTTACTCCCCCCTCCAGCCACCACCCCCCATCAACCTTATCCTTTGCCTCCCTCTCCTGGTTCCATCCACCTACTACCCACTATGTTACCCTCCTCCATCTGATTCCACAGGTTCATCCCCCTTCCCTTTCTGGTTTCCATTATCACATTCCTTACTTATCAGAAGTCAGCACTGGAAGCCTTTGTGCCCCCATTATCAGCTTTCACCCTCACTCTCATTTCCACCAACTTGGCTCTATTTACCTTCTGTCTGGCTCCCAACTCCACACTTTCCCCCTCTCCTATCTGGCTAGAAATACCCATCATCCTTCATCGCTCAGTCAACCTATCACTTCTAGGCCCCTGTCAAACCATACCTCTTGGCCACTTAATTTTCCTTATCTCCCCTCTCCAATCTCAATACTGAAGCAGGGCTTCAACTCAAAACACTGACGAATTTCTTTCACACAACTATGCTGCTCTAGCCACCGAATTCCTCAAGGGTAGTATTTGTTGACCTGGGTTCCAACACCTAGACTCCCTTCTGTCACCACAACCATCAACAGGTGAACTGTGGGTCTTCTTTGGAGACCCATGCAGATTTTTATTGATGCATTATAGAAAGCATTCTAACTGGATAATGGATTGGTCTGGCAAATTGTAGCAGATCCAGATCCTTCCTAAGGCAGGAGTTGATTCTAGCCATGACCAACCTCTCAAAGCACTTCATCACAGTAGATATGAGTGCCATTGGGTGATAGTCATTGCGGCAGCTCACCCCACTCTTCTTGGGTATGATCATCGCCCTTTTGAAGCAGGTGGGAACCTCCGACTGCAGCAGTGAGAGATTGATGCTGTCCTTGAACACTCCTGCCAGTTGGTTAGCACAGGTTTTCAGAGCCCTACCAGGTACAGCATCAGGGCCTCATGCCTTGCGGGAGTTCACTCACTTGAAAGATGTTCTGACATTGGCCTTTAAGACAGAGATCACAGGGTCACCGGATGCAGCAGGGATTCGCACAGATGAAGTTTTATTTTCCTCTTTAAAACATCCATAAGAGGTGTTGAGCTGATCTGGGAGTGAAGCATCACTGCCATTCATGATGTTAGGTTTTGCTTTGAAGGAAGTAATAGCCTGCAAACCCAACCAGAGCTAACCTACATCCAATTTCATCTCTAGCCTCAATTGGAATCGTTTTTTGTTCTTAAGTTAGCCTTCTGTGGGTCGTATCTAGACTTGTTATATAGTGCTGGATCTATTGGTCTTGAATGCCACAGATCTAGCCCTCAGCAGTCTATGAATCTCCTGCTTCATCCACAACTTTTGATTTGGATATCTCCCGTATGTTCTTGAAGGCACACACTCACCCACACAGTTTTTAATGAAGTTGGTGACAACTGCAGCATATTCATTCAGACTTGAAGATGAATCCCTGAACATTGTCCAGTCGATCGACTCAAAACATTCCTGTAAGCACCCCTTCGCCTCCTTTGACCATACCTTCTTGGTCCTCACCCCTAGTACTGCAGTCTTTGTTGTTGTTCCTTTCGTCACCTTGTGAAGCATTGGGCAGTAAAGCATACCCCACATCCTCTGCCTTTAAAAGACTGAGCTGTCCTATCTTTAGGGTGAATGGCGAAGCCAAAGGGCTGCAGCTGAAATTGCGGGAGATAGGCATGTTTCCATGAAACAAAGTACACAACAGTAATCGATGTTCCTCTTGCTCTGAGATACTCAGTTTTATTTTCCAGACACTGTACATTCACCAGGGAGATAGTCAGGAGTGGGGTTCTATAGCTTCTGCATTTCAATCTTACTTGCAGCCCAACATGCCTCCTTTTTCTTAAAGGGAAAGTGCACTTGCGACCTGAGCCTACAGTCTGAGATCTGTCAATTTTAGAGTATCACTAGATTTTTTTTAACATTTTAAAACTCTGTTGCTTAATGAAGTACCCATGTCTGTGGCTGTGGGTTTCAGTTGTAGTAATCCTGAATGGGAATATTTGATGATTCCCATCAGAGCTGCAAGCAATGACTCACCCCTTATCAGCACCATCTTGGATAAAACGTACCCTTAGCCTCACAATCTGACTTATGATCTTGCGTTTTACTGTTTACCTGTAATTCACTTTCTTTGTAGTTTTTACACTTATTGCTATTATTTTAACTTGTTCTACCTCAGTACAATGAGTAATAATTCAATATATATAACAAGCCTTTCACCGTATCTTGGTATATGTGACAATAGTAAACCAATTCCAAAGAGTAAGGGAATCATACCATGTGACCAGGCCAATATTTATCCTTTGATTAACAAAATAAGAACAGGTTATTTTGCATTATCACATTGCTCCAAGTAGAAGATTGCTATGCATAAAGCTGAGCTCCATTTTTTCCATTACAATAATGATTATATTTCATGAATATTTCAATGACCTTTAATGTGCTAATGTCATTTCAAGCATAACGTGCATTATGTCAATGATTTTTTGTTTCTTTTATTTAAAGACACAATGCTCAAAAAAAAAAGTTTACTCTAATTGGGTTGTACTTACATTCATCTCAAACAGCATTCAGGAGTTTGTATATATGTACCTTTAAAAAAATTTGCAGCAAATCCTGCTTTATTGACAGTTCCATCAGAAACAAACTTCATCCACAGGGAGTTGGAAGTAGACTTGATGTCTTCAGGTTTGTCATAGCCACAAAATCGCCCAATCAAAGGGCTGTTTTCATTATTACCATTTCGGACTTCAAGATAGTCATAAGCACAGTTGTCATGTCTCTCAATCTATAATAAAATAAGGAAAATGTTTTATTTAGTTTTGGATAACAAGTTCAAAACCAACTTTGAAGGGGATAACCAACATTTAGAAAAGAACATAGCACAAATAACACAGAAACTGGTGCTGCAGCTCACCATTCCTTTGGCAATCATGATACTAAATTAACTCAATGCCATTCTGGCTGAAAACAGTTCATATCCAATAATTCCCTACCTCTTCATGTGTGTGTGTCTAAATGCTTCTTAAACATAGTCATCGCTGACCCTAAACCCTCTAGCTTGTGACATTACCATGCAGGGAAAAAGGTTCTGACGAGCTACTCTATTGGTTCCTCTTATAATTTGATATACATCTATCAGGTCACCCTTCAGCAACCAATACTCAAGAGAAAACAATCCATGTTAACTCAACCTTTCCTATCAGACATTCCAATCCAGGCAACTTCCTGGCAAACCCCTTCCGCACCTTGTCCAGAGCTTCCACATCCTTACGAGAACGCCTTCCTCACAGTTGCACTCAATGACTCAACCAATGAGGGCAAGCATGTTGGATGCTTTTACAACCTTATGCACTTGTTCTACCTGTTTTCGGAAGCTACAGACTTGCACCCCGGATGCCTCTGTACATCAACAGTTACAAGGGTGCTTCCATTATTGTACTCTCTAATTTAAAATCCATCTGTCATTACTCAGCCCAAATTTTCAACTGATCTATATCCTGAGGGAGAATGTGTATGTGTTAAACTTGTTAAGCAGGATTTAGTTTCCAAAATATACTGTATTCTGCTTCTAAGATACAGTTCCACTTGAACCAAAGTTTGGAAGGAGCAATCAGATTTTCTGGACTAACATATCATGTGTTTTATTTATACATGCAGACTAATTTTTACCCCTGAATAATTTGAACTACAGAAATGAATGTTGAATTTTAAATTAGACTAACCAGCATGGAATCTACATTACCGTGTTAAATGCAAACTCCAAAGAGCAGAGATTTCTTTCATTATCTGCAGACAGAAGTCAATCAACAACTATAATCATAATTCTACACTGCAGCTTTGGAGAAGGTTAATTTTATAAGCAACTACATTTTGCCTAGTGTTGCTAACCAAGGTAGGTTTTCTACACAATTAAGTGCCATCACTTTCTTCCTTCTATGATTTTTATTGAGTATCACAATTACCTCAAACGCCTGGAAAACTAATCCCACATGGTAGTGTTCAGACAATGTTATCTTCCATACACATTCCTTCAATGGTCTGTAGTCATCTGGATAGTTAGGAGACTGGATCTGTCCAGATTCTTTACTGATATCGCCACCACAGATTGCTATCAATTTGAAAGTTATTGCATGTAAAGAAGAGTTTAAATTTCAAAACAACATTTTACAGAGCAACACACACAAAATACTGGAGGAACTCAGTAGGTCAGGCAGCATCTATGGAAATGACCGGATAGTTGACGTTTTGGGCCAAGACCCTTCCTCAGAACTGAAAAGGAAGGGAGGAGGCGCCAGAATGAAAACGGAGGGAAAGGAGGCAATAGTTGAAGGTAATAGGTGAAGCCGGGTGGATGGGAAAGTTCTAAGGCTGGAGAAGAAGGAAGCTGATGGTAGAGGAGGATGGACCATAGGAGAAAGAGAAGGAGGAGAGGACCAGGGGGAAGTAATAGGCTGGTGAGAAGAGGTAAAAGGTCAGAGTGGGGGAAATTTGTTTACCACAAGAAGAAATTGATATTCATGCCATCAGAATACCCAGACAGAATATAACCCAGATGGACATTTCCTTTTTTTTAAAATAGAATGTTATAAAAGTTTCTCTCCATCTTAATTTTAAATGTACATGGAACATCTCTCCCTCGGTAAACAATAGGAAGGACCACAATGCAATGAATTGCACAATGTGGTTAATGCATGGACTTGATATTCTAGTAACACCACCGCCAGCCATATAACATTGCATGTAATAAAATAAACACAATCCACCTCAGTCCTCTTGTGCCCCATGGTAAAATATTTTGTGGTTGAATTTTTGCTACACTTCTCCTTTTCTTGTGTTAATACAGAAATATGTAAATGTCATTTGTGATTTGTGAGCTGGTCACGGTGGGTCATATTAAAAAGGCCCCTGTCGTAACTCAACTCTCTTCTCTATGACGCTCTACAACTCTGCTGTAGCTACAAGCCTAATGTGTTCAGCGTCTCACCTTGCGAGTTCTGAAGCAGCTATTGGCATTCTCAGGAATTCAGTAATTTACAAAGGAGCATGTAGTATTTATGGCAACTATTAACTGTGATAATTATTAAACAAACGATAAATCATTATGTTTTATTAAGTATAATACTGTGGAAGACTTAGCAATTTAATTCTAAACTAATTTTTTTCTAAACTAATTTTAACCTGATTTTTTTCTTCAGATATGACACTATAGAAGGAAGGGAGATGAATTTCTGCAGGTGTAATCAGACCCACCTGGAATAGCTTCTGTGGAAGAGCTATCAAAATTGCTAAAAATAGAATAAATGCAATTTAGTCTACATCTCCTCAATTTCAGCTGAACTTCTGTCAGTTACAGCAGAGATATGGGAGAAACCCCATGAAATATTCCTCACTTAAAATTAATTTTGTCAGAATTTTGAAATTAATTTTGTCAGAAAAGCGGCTTCCATCATCAAGGACCTCACCACCCAGAACATTCTCTCTTCTCATTGTTACCATCAGGAAGGAGGTTTAGGAGCCTGAAGGCACATAATCTGTGATTCAGGAACAGCCTTCCAATTTCTGAGTGGACATCGAACCCATGAACACTACCTCACTATTTTTTAAAATTCTATTTTTGTGCCTCTTATCTTGATTTAACGATTTAATATACATGTATACTCACTGCAATTCAGGTTTTTTTCTATATTTATCATGTATTGTATTGTACTACTGCTGCAAAGTTAACAAATTTCACGACACATGCTGGTGATATTAACCCTGATTCTGATTCAGAACTTTGTACTTATAATTAAAATACATCCTGGGCAGAATAATGTATGTTTGTGTGTGTGTGTGTGTGTGTGTGTGTGTGTGTGTGTGTGTGTGCGCGCTTGCATGAGAGAGTGTGTGAGAGCAAGTGCTAGAGCGAGAGCACGAGATGAGAGCGCAAATGCGAGAGAGAGAGCGCGAGAGCGAGAGTGCGTGCGCGTGAGTGAGAGAGTGCACACGCATGTGTGAGTAAGAGGGAGTGCGTGCGTGAGAGTGTGTGTCTGGGTGTGCGGTGTGTGTGAGTATGGTGTGAGTGAGGGTGCAAGGGTGCGAAGGTGGGCGTGTGGTGTGTGGGAGCATGTGATGTGTGTGTGCATGCATATGGAGTGTGCGTGCACATGCGTTTGTCTGGAGGAAGACTTCAAATTCGTGATTTACTTTCAAAATATTAAAACAGCATATTTCACTGTGTTTTTCGAAGTACAGGTGGAATAAAGCTGAATCTTTTGTCATCAGCTCTAATGTAGTTTTTCCCACATCTCTGCTGTAACTGACTGAAGTTCAGCAGAAATTTAGGAGATGTAGACTAAATTGCAGTTATTCAGTTTTTTTTTAAGAGATATTGACAGCTGTTCCACGGAAGCTATTCCAGGTGGGTCTGTAGAAATACATCTCCTCCCTCTTTTTCACAAATCCCCTTTCAAATCTAACTCATCCAAGAAAACATCTGCCATTCATTTTCTGTCCTGCATCAAGTCCAATGGCCTCCCCGATGACCATATCTGCAGGAAACGGGCCCAACTTCAGCTCCTGACCGATAAAACCAAGGAACTGGGGATGAAGCTGAATGTATTCACTGCCATCCAGGAGGCTGGACACCTCTTAGATGAGACATTTACTGAGATGATCAGAGTGCAGACTTCAGAAAGTAGACAGATGAGGGGAGTAAGCTGTCAGTGTGGGGTTCCCCTGTGGCCATCCTTCATATTTTGGATATATTTATCCAGCACATTCTGAATTGCCCCCAGAAACCCTCGTCACTGATGTTCTGCCATCATCCCTGCTTGTGTCCCATTCCAATCAACTTTGGCCAGCTCCTCTCTCATGCCTCTGTAATTCCCTTTACTCCACTCTAATACTGACACATATGACTTTAGCTTCTCACTCTCAAACTGCAGAGTGAATTTGAACATATTATGATCATAGTCTTGAGGGTTCCTTTACCTGAAGCTCTCTAATCAAATCTATTACATTACACAGCCCTAAATCCAGAATTGCCTTTTCCCTGGTGGGCTCAACCAGAAGCTTCCTTAAAAAGGCATCTTGTAGGCATTCAACAAATGCCTTCTCTTAGAATCCAGCTCCAACTGGATTTACCAATCTATCTGCATGCTGAAATCCCCTACAAAGATCCCAACATGTATACCACTTTGGGAACTGTTGGGGATACGGGGGTGGGGGTGCAAATAACCTATCAGCAGCACCAGGCCAGTAGCACCATGGCCAGCTCAGAGGCTCAGCAGCGAAGGGTAAAGCTAGGAGGCGTCGTAGTTAGGGCGGCGGACAGGTTCTGTGGCTGCGAAAGAGTCATCAGGTGTGTTGATTCCTAGATGTTGGGGTCCAGGATGTCTCAGAGCGGCTGCAGACTCTCAAGAGGCAGGGTAAGCAGCCAGAGGTCATGGTGCACATTGGCACCAATGACAGAGATAGAAAGGGGTAAGAGGTCATGTGCAGTGAGCATAGGGAGTTAGGGAAGAACAGGATTACCCAGGTAGTAATCTCCAGATTCATCCCAGTACCATGTGCTAGTCAAGGTAGCAATAGGGTGATAGTACTGATGAATGGGAGGCTGAGGAATTGGGGTAGGTGGCAGGGATTCAGATTTCTGGATCATTGGCATCTCTTCTGAGGAACAAAGAGAACAGGTTACACCCGAACCTGAAGGGGACCAATATCCACATGATGGGCAAGTTTGCTCATGCTTTTGGGGAGGATTTGAACAAATTTGGCAGGGGGATGGAAACTGGAGCAATAGGGCTGAGGGTGTGGCAGTTGGCATACAAGTTGATGCATTGATGATACATCCCTCCCTCTGCCAACCTGACGTCGGCATGTAACATCATTTACACCATCATAGCCAGAACTACAAACCCAGCATCCGAGTGCCCTCATTACCATCTCGGGTGAGTTCAACCAGGTTACCATGGCTAGAACACTGCCCAACTTCACGGAGTATGTGAGCTGTACAACCAGAGGGGAGAGGACTCTGGATTTGATGTACGCTAACATTAAGGATGCATACAGCTCCTCTTCCTCCCCCCATTGGGAAGGTCAGATCACAACCTGGTGCATCTAAAATCCTGCTACGTGCCTCTGGTGAAGAGTAAACATGCAACCTCGAGGACAGTGAGGAAATGGTCGGAGGAGGCTTATGAGGCGCTCCAGGGTTGTTTTGAGGTGACAGACTGGCAGGCACTCTGTGAGCCACATGGAGAGGATATTGATGGGCTCACAGAGTGCATCACTGATTACATTAACGTCTGTGTGGACTGCAATATTCCGACAAGAACTGTCCTTTGTTATTCGAATAACAAGCCATGGGTGACAAAGGACATTAAGGACATCCTGAACGCTAAAAAGAGGGCGTTTAGAGATGGAAATAGGGAGGAGCTGAGGGCAATACCGAGGGAATGAAAGCCAGGATCAGGGAGGCTAAAGACAGGTACTGGAGGAAGCTTGAGTGGAAACTCCAGCAGAACAACATGAGAGAGGTCTGGAGTGGGATGAGGACCATCACTGGGTTCCGGCAAACTAGCAACAGAGGAGCTGAAGGCAGTGTGGACAGGGCCAACGAACTTAACCTATTCTTTAACAGATTTGACATTGTGGCCCCTGCCCATCCCCCACATGAGTCATCTGTTGTTGGCCCCCAACCAACACATATTCCATTCTCCCGTCCTACCCCTCCTCACAGTCCCCCACCCTGCTCTCATGACTATACCCCTTCCCCACACAAAACCACCACGGTGGGTGGGCTTCACGGCTGAACAGGTGAGAAGACAGCTGAAACGTCTTAACCCAAGCAAGGCTGCAGGACCAGATGGTGTCAGTACCAGGGTGCTCAAAGCCTGTGCCCCTCAGCTATGTGGAGTACTTCGCCATGTATTCAACCTGAGCCTGAGGCTCCGGAGGGTTCCTGTGCTGTGGAAGACGTCCTGTCTCGTCCCTGTGCCAAAGACGCCGCGCCCCAGTGGCCTCAATGACTACAGACCGGTGGCATTGACCTCCCACATCATGAAGACCCTAGAGAGACTTGTTCTGGAGCTGCTCCGGCCTATGGTCAGGCCACACTTAGATCCCCTCCAGTTCGCATACCAGCTCCGACTAGGAGTTGAGGATGCCACCGTCTACTTGCTGAACCGTGACTACGCCCACCTGGACAAGCCAGCGAGCACTGTGAGGGTCATGTTTTTTGACTTCTCCAGTGCGTTCAACACCATCCGCCCTGCTCTGCTGGGGGAGAAGCTGACAGCGATGCAGGTGGATGCTTTCCTGGTGTCATGGATTCTTGACTACCTGACTGGCAGACCACAGTACGTGTGCTTGCAACACTGTGCGTCTGACAGAGTGATCAGCAGCACTGGGGTTCCACAGGGGACCGTCTTGTCTCCCTTTCTCTTCACCATTTACACCTCGGACTTCAACTACTGCACAGAGTCTTGTCATCTTCAGAAGTTTTCTGATGACTCTGCCATAGTTGGATGCATCAGGAAGGGAGATGAGGTTGAGTACAGGGCTACGGTAGGAAACTTTGTCACATGGTGTGAGCAGAATTATCTGCAGCTTAATGTGAAAAAGACTAAGGAGCTGGTGGTAGACCTGAGGAGAGCTGAGGTACCGGTGACCACTGTTTCCATCCAGGGGGTCAGTGTGGACATGGTGGAGGATTACAAATACCTGGGGATACGAATTGACAATAAACTGGACTGGTCAAAGAACACTGAGGCTGTCTACAAGAAGTATCAGAGCCGTCTCTATTTCCTGAGGAGACTGAGGTCCTTTGACATCTGTCGGACAATGCTGAGGATGTTCTAGGAGTCTGTGGTGGCCAGTGTGATCATGTTTGCTGTTGTGTGCTGGGGCAGCAGGCTGAGGGTAGCAGACACCAGCAGAATCAACAAACTCATTCGTAGGGCCAGTGATGTTGTGGGGATGGAACTGGACTCTCTGACGGTGGTGTCTGAAAAGAGGATACTGTCCAAGTTGTATGCCATCTTGGACAATGTCTCCCATCCACTACATAATGTACTGGGTGGGCACAGGAGTACATTCAGCCAGAGACTCATTCCACCGAGATGCAACACAGAGCATCATAAGAAGTCATTCCTGCCTGTGGCCATCAAACTTTACAACTCCTCCCTTGGAGGGTCAGACACCCTGAGCCAATAGGCTGGTCCTGGACTTATTTGCTGGCATAATTTACATATTACTATTTAACTATTTATGGTTTTATTACCATTTAATTATTTATGGTGCAACTGCAACGAAAACCAATTTCCCCCGGTATCAATAAAGTATGACTATGACTATGTGTAGTGAGGCTGTGAGGAAGAACAGGCAGATGACAGGTCTCGGGGTACCTAGAGGCACATGACAAAAATAGGACCAAATCAGCATGGTTTCCTTAAAAGGAAGTCTTGCCTAAGAAATATGTTGGAATTCTTTGAGGAAATAACAGGCAGGATAGACAAAGGAGAGTCAATAGACCTTATTCACTTGGATTTTCAGAAGGCATTTGACAAGGGGACACACATGAAACAGCTTAACAAGATAGGAACCTTTGCTATTACGGGAAAGTTACTAGTATGGATAGAGGATTTGCTGATTGGCAGGTGGAAAAGAGGGGGCTTATTCTCATTGGCTACCAGTGATTACTGGTGTTCTGCAGAAGTTAGGGAATACTACTTTTTATATTATATGTCAGTGATTTAGATGACAGAATTGATATCTTTGTGGCCACATTTGCAGATGATACAAAGATAGGTGGAGGGGCAGGTAATGTTGAGCAAGCAGCCAAAACACTGCTTGAATGGACAAAGAAGTTGGAGATCAATATACTGTAGGGAGGTGTATGATCATGCACTTCGGCAGAAGGAGTAAAGGCATATACTATTTTCTAAATGGGAAGAAAATTCAAAATTCACAGCTGCAAAGGGACTTGAGAGTCTTCTGCAGGATACCCTAAAGATTAACTTGCAGGCTGAGTCGGTGGTGAGGAAGGCAAATGCAATGTTAGCATTCAATTCGAGGGGACCAGAATATAAGAGCAATAATGTAATTTTGAGGCTTTATAAGGCATTTGTCATAACACACTTGATGCATTGTGAGCAGTTTGGAGTCCTTTATCTGAGAAAAGATGTGCTGGCATTGGAGCGCGTCCAGAAGAGGTTCACAAAAATGATTCTGGGAATGAAAAGGTTAACCTATGAGGAGTGTTTGGTGGCCCTAGGCCTGTACTCATTCGAGCTTAGAAGAATGGGAGGGGCAGGTAATCTCATTAAAACCTAATGAATATTGAAAGACCTAGATAGAGTGGATGTGGAGAGGATGTTTCCTATGCTGGGAGAGTCAAGGACCAGAGGGCACAGCCTCAAAATAGAAGGACGTCCATTTAGAACAGAGATGAGGAGGAATTTCTTTAGCCAGAGGGTGGTGAATCTGTGGCATTCATTGCCATGGACAGCTGTGGAGGCCAAACCATTGTGTATATTTAAAGCAGAAGTTGATAAGATTCTTGACTAGTTAGGGTGTCAAAGGTTATGGGGAAAAGTCAGGGGAATGGGTTGGAGAGGGATGATATATCAGCCATGATGGAACGGCAAAGCAGAATCAAGGGCTGATTGGCCTAATTCTGCTCTTTTGTCTTATTGGCTTAAGTCCTGATACATCTCTGAAATTGTTGATCCATATTGGTCTAAGTTTAAAACTGCTATTCTACTACTTAAAATTTTTGCAATATCCTCCAGCTTTATAAATCTCCAATAACTATCCAGCCCTCCAATCCTTTCTTCCTTTTCCCAGAGGAATCAGTCATGAATTACAGGAATTCAGTCCCAATCCCATAATCCAATGATCCCTATCCTCTGTACAATATTGCTTCAAGACTCTTCAGGAATCATACTTAAGGCCAGCCATTTGCCCATCTGCTTGTTCTTTGAAAGCTCAAAAGCTCAGCATTCATTATTTTCATTACTGCTCTCTGAAACACTTTAACATCTTTCACTATATTATTAAGCAGATTATAAAAAGACCATTTATGTCATTTCTTGGTCTTTGGAATTGGAACAGACAGTAGTAGCTCCAGCTGCTGAGCTCCCCTTTTTTCCAGTTACTGAGCTAGAATTTGTAATACATTGAAAAAAAATTCAATTTTTTTACATATATATTTTAATCAGTATGCCTAATACTAATCTCCTGGGAGATTTTCCCAGCCTGATATCAAGCAAACCACTCACTCCCGAGGCAAAGGCCCAGCTCTCAGCTTTCCTCATACAGCTGTTAGGAATTATTTGCTATGGTATTCCAAGATGCTGCTACAGATCCACTTGCAGTTGCTTGATTCCCTGGAGATGCACTACAGGAAAAGAATTTCTACAACTTATTGATCAGAGGAGAGATTCAACCAAAGAGGTATTCTTCATTAGACCGAGTATTTGGACATGGCATTAGATTTAGAAATAGAAACTTATCCAAGCCAATTGGCACCAGCAAATTTACCATTAAATTTCAAGGATGCAGAGGAAAACAACAGAAAGGAACCAAATCAGATTACTGATAGTGTGGACTATGCTTAAGTTACTGACTTCAGTTTTATGACTCACGTCTCTCTTAATTTTTCATTTTGCATTTAGAAGTTTCAGATCAACTGGTTGTAAATAGCCTCTCAGTGAAATGTGTTTATATCACTATCAGTGTATTTCAAAACTTGACCGACAATATTGGTCCAAATTATCAAGACAGCAAGAAAATGTTTTGGAGGGCATTTTGAAATGCTAAAAATTGTCGATTGCTTGCAGCTATCAGAATCACATGAAGAGCTATTCAGAGAGTTTCCTGATGAGTGTTTGGCAACTCTGGTAGTAGAATCAAATCCCATCTTAAAAAGTATAGATGATTGATGGAGGTGGTATCTATCTATTATGTGGGTCTCTTAGATTGAAGTCTGATTTGTGTGTCAGTATACATAGGCATCAGAGCATTGACTATCTCTATATTCTACATAAAGTAAATAATTCCATTGAGTTCAGCAGGGATAAATATCAGGAAGAAAATACATTTGGGGCCCAATACTGTAATATCCAGCTGCTAGTAGAGATCAAAATAGCTTTCTAGCCCTCTTACTCAGGGCACTATTCAACGAAATGTAGCTGAACAAGTCTGGGTTCCTTGCTGTTTTCTTTTGCAAGCAACAAAACCATAAAAAGAACATCAAAGCTATAAACACATTAACCAATCAGCTTTTAGAACTATAGCATGCCACACCATTACACATGGCATGCTTGCCTTCATCGGAAGGGGCACTGAGTAGAAGAGCTGAAATATATGGAATAAGTTGCTATAGGAAATGGTAGTGGCTGGTACAATTGTATTGTTTAAAAGACATTTGGACAGTTTCATGCATAAGAAAGGTTTTGAGGGATACAAGGCAACTACAAGCAAATGGGACGAGCTCAGGAGGCACTTGGGTCAGCATGGACAAGTTACCCTATAGGGCCCGTTCTCATGCTATATAGTTCTATGAGAACCACTTAGTGATTACTGCTATACTGACTTCTATATGTCAATAATAATTCACTACACATGTAGGTTTAGGAACATCGTAAGAACTAGAAATGTGAATTAATTTCAAATGCTTCAAGTTCACACTGCAGTATTTAAATGTGCCTTTAACTGGTATCCTTGTTATCAGGATGCTTTACAGGCCCCTGTTGACTTTCAAAGTACATTCAGCATTGTCACTTGGGTCGGCACAACAGATAATCTACAAGCAGCAAGGTTTCATTGACAGCAAATAAAAACTGGTCAGGTAATGCAATCAGGAAATTGTGGATCGTTATGTAAAAAAACATCAGGAAGCATTTTTGATTAATTATTAAAAGTAATGTAATTCAAAGTCTACCTTCATAAATTGCAGCAAAACCCTTTCCTACCCAGTTACTGCTGCTGCGGAATTCAATCCACATCCTGCTATCGGTGGAAGTTAGAACTTCAGGCAGCTTATCACCACAGAATCTACCTGGAAAAAGAAACAGTACAGGCGTTCAGTGCATTCCTAAAACAAAGCACATTTTTAAAGCTAACAAATGTCTGTAGACTCATTGTTAAACTCTAGTTTATAAAACAGCTGTTACACTACTTGATTACTTGCTTCATTTTATTATTTGTACTTTAATTGAAGATTCCAAGATGAAGCACTTCATTAGTTAACAAATTACACAAGGACATCTTGATACTGTGAAAGGTGCAATATCACGTAATTTTCTTTCTAGACAGAAAAATACATGTTAAGAGTTCCTTCCTTAGAAGCCAGCTGAATATATTATTCTGCTATTGTGGATTTCCTATGTGCCGTATCAATCACTATATTAAAAAATCCAGAAAGGCAATGGTATCATAGTGACAGTGAGATAGGACATAGAAACAGGCTTTTTCACCCAGCGAATCCATGTCGAACATCAACCACCCATTGACACAAATCTCATTTTATTCTCCCCGTATTTTCATCAACGCAACCACTCAGCTGCACACTAAGGGCAATTTACAGTGGCCAATTAACTGACCAACCAAAAGTCTTTAGGACATGGAAAGAAACTAGAGTACGTGGAGGACACCCACATGGTCAGAGGGAGAACATACAATTCCTACACAGAGTCAGAATTGAACTCAGGTCTCTGATGCTGAGAAACAGCGACTCGACTTGCTGCCTCACTGTGCTGTGAGCCTTCATTGCAAGAGAATTATCATTCACTCTGATGAGCTCCATTTTTGGGAAGACAAAGGATATTGTTAAAAACTTAAATTCATTACTACAACGAGTCCTAACTTGACAAAGTTCAATACCAAGAAGCGGTGCCTTTCTCCAATAACCATCTCGTACTTCGATGTAGTCATACCAGCAGAGGCGACTCTTAAAGAGATCCATGGTTGTAAAATTCAAAACAATCTGCAATAGAAACAAAGTAAGTATTAAAATCTATCCCCCAAACTTATAAACTACAGCAAAATATTTATAATTTTCCATATGGAAATTTGTTAAGATTAATATCAACATAAAACGCCAATATTAAAGAGAGGATGCAAGAAAGATCACTTACACTTGGCACTAATAATACATTGCAACTTTACACACCACAGCTCAAGAAACTCCGATTAAATAAAAGGTTGGATGTAAAGATGTTATTATATGGACGTAAAGAAATAACCAAGCCTTGAATTCCAATTGATTGTATCCCACATAGTTCTTTGTTAATTTTATTTTCAGCTCAACTTAGTTCCATAATGTGTATATAGGGAAGATCATAAATTATCATGACTAAACCTCAGAATGTTTAGCCGGAAGGTTGCAGTGAATTAGGTTATTTCTGCTGTAGCCTCAAAAGGTCAGACAAAAATAACAAGAGGCTTGCGATATTCTCATGTGTTTGTGTAGGAAAATGAAAAATCCTGCCTGCTGCATATCCTGGGGGTTCAAAACAACAGGAATCTCTGTCCTTGCCATCAAAGCAGCATTTACATAACAAAAAGTGACTTTTTCTTTATGAGTAAATAACACTGGGTTGGATTTTGAATTTGGCACCCAGGCATTACATTGACAGTGCCAGTAAACCATCTGTTACGGAAAATGCCTAGCTGGTGGAAATTAAAAATCAAACGGTTTCTACAGTGGACACACCAATTTTATGACCGCCTGCCATGCCTTTTTGACAATTAATCCTGCCCCAGCTCATTCAAATGCCCAATGAATCTATTTCTCTTGAAACGTTCCTCTGTAGAGCACTGAGAGTTCTTGGATCAGCTCTTCAATGGTGCAGATCCTATCAGAAGACAGAGGTGGGGAAGGAATAAGGGGACATAGGAAACATAGAAACATAGAAAATAGGTGCAGGAATAGGCCATTCGGCCCTTTGAGCCTGCACCACCATTCAGTATGATCATGGCTGTTCATCCAACTCAGAACCCTGTACCAGCCTTCCCTCCATACCCCCTGATCCCTTTAGTCACAAGGGCCATGTCTAACTCCCTCTTAAAATAGCCAATGAACTGGCCTCAACAGTTTCCTGTGGCAGAGAATTCCACAGGTTCACCACTCTCTGTGTGAAGAAGTTTTTCCTAATTTCGGCCCTAAAAGGCTTCCTCTTTATCCTCAAACTGTGACCTGTGACCCCTCGTTCTGGACATTATTCCAAATTATCAATCCACACGGACGTCAATTGCAATTGGCACAGGGACTGATGTGGAAATGCTGCAAACACCCCTGTCCCTGGCTATCCCCCTACCTCACTCAGACAACGCACCATTTCCATACGCCAGCTTGAAAATTGTCAAGCTGAATTTCCATCTGATACAGAGATAACAGGCAACACTATAACCAATTACACTCTGTACCATGTGAGGATTGGA
Organism: Mobula hypostoma; assembly: GCF_963921235.1. Classification (NCBI taxonomy): domain Eukaryota; kingdom Metazoa; phylum Chordata; class Chondrichthyes; order Myliobatiformes; family Myliobatidae; genus Mobula; species Mobula hypostoma. The sequence continues at coordinate 104,761,055 of NC_086100.1, read as the reverse complement.
AACATAGATTAATTGTCTTATCTCTCAACTTGTTGATCCCCATCTATATACAGTTTGTTCTCCTTGACTAGACAGAGCCTGTGTCCCTGTTTCAGAACAATTGATGTTACAGACAATTAGATGTTATAAATATCTACAGCTCCTCCTTAGAAAAAGTCAGATGCACAAAAATTGAAAGCAGCCGTCAGAATAAAGGAAGCCCCAACATATGATTATAATTCCTTCAAACAAATCTAATGAAGGTCATTTTTCTATTGCCATGTGAATGTTTACCAAGGGTAGCTGGAGCACAGGGTAAAACTTTAAGTAAGTGACAAGTTGATAAAGATCATGATTGGCCTGCTCTGTATTATCCTGGCAGATATAGTCATAGTCATAGTCATAGCATACTTTATTGATCCCGGGGGAAATTGGTTTTTGTTACAGTTGCACCATAAATAATAAATAGTAATAGAAATATTGCTATTAGTAAATAGTAATAGTCATTAAATAATAAATAGTAATAGAAAAATAGTAATAAATAGTTAAATAGTAATATGTAAACTATGCCAGTAAATTATGAAATAAGTCCAGGACCAGCCAATTGGCTCAGGGTGTCTGACCCTCCAAGGGAGGAGTTGTAAAGTTTGATGGCCACAGGCAGGAATGACTTCCTATGACGCTCTGTGCTGCATCTCGGAGGAATGAGTCTTTGGCTGAATGTACTCCTGTGCCCACCCAGTACATTATGTAGTGAATGGGAGAGATTGAACAAGATGGCATGCAACTTAGACAGCATCCTGTTTTCAGACACCACCGTGAGAGAGTCCAGTTCCATCCCCACAACATCACTGGCCTTACGAATATGACCATAGTACAATTGATCCCACAAGTGTGCAGCACTAAGGTCATTTTGTAGGTCTAACATTGTGAACAATTTCTGTAACATCCAATTTCAAGATGAAAGTTATGCTACTGGCATAATCTCTACCAGATTTAGTGCAGATTTATAATCCAGATAATCCAGGCTAAATATTCGGTGTCCTCAGTTAAGCTTTAATCAGAAGTCACGTACTATTGGAAGAAATCTATTTATAAAGCTGTCTTAAACAAAAGTTAAGCAACACACATCAAAGTTGCTGGTGAATGCAGCAGGCCAGGCAGCATCTCTAGGAAGAGGTACAGTCGACGTTTCAGGCCGACACCCTTTGTCAGGACTAACTGAAGGAGTAGTTAGTAAGAGATTTGAAAGTGGGAGGGGGAGGGGGAGATCCAAAATGATAGGAGAAGACAGGAGGGGGAGGGATGGAGCCAAGAGCTGGACAGGTGATTGGCAAAGGGGATATGAGAGGATCATGGGATAGCCCTCCGACTATACCCCTTGCCCATCCTCTGGGTTCCCCGCCCCCTTTCATTCTCCCTGGGCCTCCTGTCCCATGATCCTCTCATATCCTCTTTGCCAATCACCTGTCCAGCTCTTGGCTCCATCCCTCCCCTCCTGTCTTCTCCTATCATTTTGGATCTCCTCCTCCCCATCCCACTTCCAAATCTCTTACTAACTCTTCCTTCAGTTAGTCCTGACAAAGGGTCTCGGCCTGAAACGTCGACTGTACCTCTTCCTAGAGATGCTGCCTGGCCTGCTGCGTTCACCAGCAACTTTGATGTGCATTGCTTGAATTTCCAGCATCTGCAGAATTCCTGTTGTTTGCGTTAAACAAAAGTTAAACTTGTATCCTCACCGCTAGGATTCTAGACTTTGAACAATCCTAAAGCAGTGCCAGAACAAACAGACTTCGTTCCTTGCTACAGTTACTAGAATATACTGCAGCATTTTAAAATCTTCATTATTGTGTCAGGATTCATTTCTAAGTATTTATTGTAGTAAAGTATCCTATCAATAAGTAATTTAGTCTCATTAATGTTTCAATATATTAATGAATGTATTTTAATGTTTGTTGTCTCAAATTGTTGCATTTGAAGCACCTTAATGGGCTGGGTCTTGCTACGAGACCCTCATTTCCTACAATCTCCCTACACCTGAACTTGCAGTGCCAGTAAAAAGTATTCACCCCCTTTGGAAGTTTTCATGTTTTATTGTTTTATAACATGGAATCACAAGGGATTTAATTTTGCTTTGTTTGACATGGACCAAAAGAAAAATACTCTTTTGTGTCAAAGTGAAACCAGATCTCTACAAAGTGATCTAAATTAACTACAAATATAAAACACAAAATAATTGATTGCATAAATATTCATCCCCTTTAGTGTGACACTCATCACTGGTACAGCCAATTGGTTTCAGAAGCCACATAATTAATTAACTGGAGATCACTGTGTGCAGTCAAGGTGTTTCAATTGATTGTAGTAAAAATACACCTGTATCTGGAAGGTCCGACTGCTGGTTAGTCAGTATCATGGCAAAAACTACACCATGAAGACAAAATAACAATCCAAGCAACTCTGCAAAAAGACTATTGAAAAGCACAGGTCAGGAGATGCATACGAGAAAATTTCCAAGTGAATATCCCTTGGAGTACAGTTAAGTAAATCATCAAGAAATTGAAAGAATATGGCACAGCTGTAAATCTGACTACAGCAGGCCATCCTCAAACACTGGCTGACCATGCAAGAAGGGGACCAGTGAGGGAGGCCACCAAGAGACCCATGACAACTCTGGAGGAGTTACAAGCTTTAGTGGCTGAGATAGGGGAGATTGTGCATACAATAACTGTTGCCCGGGTGCTTCACCAGTCACAGCTTTATGGGAGAGTGGCAAAGAGAAAGCCACTGTTGAAAAAACCTCACATTAATTCTTGGCTAGAGCTTGACAGAAGGCACATGGGAGAATCTGAAGTCAGCTGGAAGAAGGTCTTATGATCTGATAAAACCAAAATTGAGCTTTTTGGCCATCAGACTAAACGTTATGTTTGGTGTAAGCACATCATCAAAAACACAGCCTCCCCTACTGTGAAGCATGGTGGTGGCTGCATTATGCTGTGGGGATGCTTCACTGCAACAGGCCCTGGAAGGCTTGTGAAGATAGAGAGTAAAATAAATGCAGCAAAATGCAGGGAAATCCTGGAGAAAAACCTAATGCAAGAGAACGGTGACTTGGGAGAAGATTTGTTTTCCAGCAAGACAATGACCCCAAGCATAAAGCCAAAGTTACACAGGAATGGCTTAAAAAGAACAAAATTAATGTCTTGGAATGGCCAATTCAGAGTCCAGATCTCAATCCAATTGATAATCTGTGGCTGGACTTGAAAAGGGCTGTTCACTTATGATCCCCATGCAATCTGACAAAGCTTGAGCAGTTTTGTAAAGAGAAAAGTTGTAGTGTCCAGACGTGCAAAGCTGATAGAGACCTATCCACACAGACTTAAAGCTGTAATTGCTGCCAAATGTGAATCTACTACATACTGACATGAAGAGGGTGAATACTTATGCAATCAATTATTTTGTTTTACATTTGTAATTAATTTAGATCTCTTTGTAGAGATTTGACATAAAAGGATCTTTTTTCTGTTGATCAGTGTCAAAAAGAGCCAAATTCAATCCACTGTGATTCAAGGTTGTCAAACAATAAACATGAAAACTTCCAAGGGGTGGGGGGTGGGGTAGGGTGAATACTTTTTATTGGCACTGTACTTGCTCTGGATGTTTACCTTTCTGGCTCAAATCATTTTGGACTCCAGTGGGAAGGCTTAGTCAAAGAAAGGGTTGCAAATCCTGAACCATTGAAATGGGCTTCCTGAAATCCCAGGAAGGTAGTGGTTGTTAGTAAGGCCCTACCGTCAGGTTTACCAATAAAGAGCTGTTGAAATGAAACAGTTAAGATACTTTATACTTACTTACAAAGCTAGAATCTGCTAGAAAACCGAACATTAAACAAAATGGAAGTTATCTTTCTTTCTGTTCTTTTTCTTTCCCAGCGATCGTCAATCTCTCTTGAAAACAACAGAGTTGCAAATTGCCAGCCAGGTGCAATTTTACACAAGGTCCTGAGATCATTGAACTAGGCTACTGAATTTTATGGAAGCATCTTGAAAGATACAGCTCCCAATATTGTTCAGTAAATTTGGAACATCCATGTTTAACTTTGCATGTACTGAACTCCTTGGTGGATGCCTTGGAAAATGATAAATGCCGAAGGTTGGGAAATAGTGATATTTACAAGAATAATCCAAGCCAACATGATTTCTGAAAAGTCCATTTACAAAATACAGAATTTTAAAGAGATCTAGCACATCTTTGTGCGTATGTAAAATTGTGTTTGATTCTTCACCAAAATGCTCAAACACTTATAATGGAAGTCAATAGAAATTACTGGGCAAAACAGCTGCCAGTACAAAAAGGAACAGAGAAGGCGAAGTGAAAACAGTGAATTCACGCAGTCAAATAAAAATGCGAGAGAAAGCTAAAACAAAGTGTAGAAAATGCTGGATGTATTACAGGTTTGGGTATCATCATATCCCAGAAGATCAGACTTCAGAGGCTGATAATAATCTAAACCTGAGACTGAACAACTTCATGTAATCTTGTACCAGATATTTCTCTAATGTGAACAGATGAATTTCTTCAAAAGGACTCCTCCCTTGTAAAATAATGGTCACACCAACAAATTAACAGCTGGCTTGGACCTTGCCTATTGGATTCATTTGAACAGCTACATTTAAACAATTGGATTTTCCCTTAATACAACAATGATGCAGTAATATTCAGTTATATTATCAAATATAATCCAGAGGCCTGGACTGAAACTCCAAAGAAATGAGATCAAATCACAAAATGGCAGGGGGGGGCATTTAAACTCACATAACTAAATAGCATGTAATAAAAAGATAGCAGCCTAGGAATTTGCTTGCATAGCACATTTATTCATCATGAAGTGAATGAAAATTGAACTTTTCTGGAATAAAAAACAATTACACACATTCCCAAGTTGTTTTTTTTAAATTGAACTCCGGATATTTGAATGAGCACTTTGTATCAAGAATCATGTGGGCACAGTTGGTAAGATTGCTTTCTGTATTTCTGCCATTTAAAGGGCCACTCACTCTGCCATTTGCATCCTTGCAGTCTGATCTCAGCACCCCGTCGGCTACTGCCTTATTATAAAACCTGCACCTAACTAATGAGTCTTCTACTAACATTCACTGCCACTACAGCAGTGGAAAACCAATTGTGATAATCTGTTGACAGAGCTATTGCACACGAGTGCCTGCAGGTGTACACAACGACAGAACCCAGAAAAACATAAAGCTTACCTACCCATCAAACTCAAAAGCAGGGGGTTCCCAACATGGGGCCCGTGGTTAATGGTCGAGGTCCAAGACTTAAAAGTTGGGAACCCCTGCTCTAAAGCAACATACACTTCTATCTTCATCTCAGTGGGCAGTGTTCTGCGGACATGTTAGCATTCACAAAGAAAGGTCACTGTGAGATCTACAGACATCTCTAATTCCTGAATTCAGGTGTGCACATGTATATGAACTACTTGAACAATTGATATCAAGGACATTGCTTTTCTCAATTTCATAGAGTTAGGATGATTCCAGGCTGCACCACCTAATCCATGTAATATATTTCATAAACTTTCTGCTCAATGCCCTGGATTAACAACATCACTGATGTTCCATACTCTATGAGAGATAATTTCCTCCATTTTTCCTTCTGTGCAGAAAAGGAGGTAAGAGTAAGTAGCCAGCAAAGCCAGTGCAATTAATTGCAAAAGCTCACAAGACCTCTTCAATCAATCACAATTAGTTTGCAACATCGTGGGATGGGGGCTGTCCTTTCCTCATTCACCTTTTGACTGCATGCGCACTCTAGTCACTGCAACTGAGTTTCACTATGATAAACCTCCTGACAGCACAGAAGCTCAGTGAGTAATCTCCCTGTGTAACACTCTGAAGTACCTTTCCAGAACTCACTAGACAGACTTTCTCCCTTTGTCAAAATCTGTTCCGAAAATCACTATGCAGAAAACAGGTGAACAAAGCCCTTACCTAAGGAAGCTTCAGCAGGAGAGGAACAGGAGAAAGCAGAGGACAAAAGAAGGGAAGGAAAAAGGGAGGAGGAACTAGTGGGAAAGGAGAAGGAGGGTGAGGGAGAGAAAGTGGAGAAGGAAGAGGAGAGAGAAGATGAACTAATGCACTGACCACATTCACCACCTACTGAACAGCAGCGGAACACCCTTTCGAACAGACTCATTCAGCTCCACTGTCACAAGGATCGTTACAGAAAATCTTTCCGACCAAATGCAATAAGCATATACAACATTCATCACTGCTCAACAGCAGAACACACATCATAGTACAATAGTCTCTGTTTTATTGATTTGTGCATTATTATTGCACTTTATTGCACATTGGTTAATTATATTTCTGTACATTATTATTCTGTATTTTATTGTTAGTTAAGTCTGCTCACTGCTAAGTGTGTTTTTAAATGTGCTGCTGTAACAAAAGAATTCCCCACTTGGGATCAATAAAGTATTTATTATAATTATTATTCACTGTAAGACAGACACAATCCTCTAATATATCACTGTACTTCATTATCTCATTATCAAAATCCAAGATTCCTCACTCAAGAGGGCTGTTTGAATACCTTTACCACACGAACTTCATCCATTCAATAAGATGGCTCAACTTCTCAACTGCAAGCTGTGATGGATAGCACAGTAGCACAACACTAGCAGTACCAGCAACCAGGGTTCAATTTCCACCGCTGTTTGCAAGGAGCTTTTTCTCCCCGTGACCATGTGGGTTTCCTCCGGGTACTGCAGTTTCTTCCTACATTTCAAAGACGTACCAGTTGGTAGGTTAGTTTGCGATTGTAAATTGTCCCACGATAGGCTCTATTTAAATCAGGGTATTGCTGGGTGGCATGGCTCGAAGGACTGGAAGGGTCCATCCACACTGTTTCTCATTAAACAAATAAACTGTTGACTTTGCCTGTGATTCCCACAAGAGAATTGAAAAATAATCTGACAAACGGAGATCAATCTCTGTATTTCTACATTCGGGATCCAATAGCGGTTTCAGATGATCATAAGAACCCCAATAGATAGCAGGAGTGGGCAATATGGATCCTTGAATCCATGCTACAATTCTGATCTGATCTTCACATTATCTCCACTTTACTGCCCGCTTCTCCATCAATAGTAACACCCCTCTCGTGCCAAAGCCTGACTGTCTTAACCTGAATATATCCAATGATACAATCTATTTCCCTGGAATGGAGAATTCTATGGAATCAAACCCAGTGAAAGAAGTACTTCATTCACATTTGCATTGGTCTGAAATTATGGTTATAGGTTCTTTATATGCGACAAAGGGAAATACCTTCTCAGCCCCTAGCTTGTCAAAGGTCCTAAGAATATTTTTTTGTTACATCATTTCCAGTCTTCCAAATTCCAAATTCTGGACAACTCAGACATTAGGCAGCATAGTAGCATAGCTGTTAGCAGAACGCTTTACAGTGCTAATGACTGCGATTTCTGCATCTGTTTGTAAGGATGTTCTCCCTGTGACACGTGGGTTTCCTCTGGGTGCTCTGGTCACTTCCCACATTCCAAAGACATACAGATTAGGTTACTAAATAGTGGGCATGCAATGTTGATGCCAGAGCATGGCAACATCTGCGGGCTGCTCCCAGCACTAACCATGCTCAGACTGTGCCAGTCATTGACAAAAACAGTGCATTTCATTGTATGCTTTGATATTGTGACAAGTAAAGACAATCTCTTTTAATATCAATTTTCCTTTCATCCCAGGAATCAACTGAACGACTTTTCTCTAAACTGTTTTTATTGCAAATAGTTGCCATCCTAAATAAGGGGACTAAAATGAGCCACACTGGTCTAGATGTGGTCTCACCAGCACCCTGCAATGTTTTGGCCAGCCTTTCATACACATATTTTGTACACTTTGCTTTCAATGCCACATTCTATTTTGTAAATACCCAAGGTTCATGTAGAAGGACATACCCCAATATTCTGTAATCTCTCTTCATATACACCATACTCTGCTTTTTATAGGCTCACTAAGGAAACCCAGAGGATGAGGACAATGAGACTAGTAAAAACTTAAAAGCATTCCATAGTTCAATTGATTTGTCTTTCAATAGGTTGAAAATAATCCTGTAGCCTTTCTTGAATTACATTGGGGAGGGTTTATAAAAGAATATGAAAGTAAACAATCGTTCATTTTTAACATAGTTAAAGGTATTCTGTTTCTGACATTTTGAAGAAACCAATAAACGATTATTTTATATGAATTATTTTAATTCACGTCTGAAACCTTGTTTGAAACAGAACAACAGCAAGAATGCAAATACTCAAATCCTGCAACACGAAATATTTTCATTATCAGATAAATACGCAAATACCATTCCCCGATTATACATTGTGACAATTATGTTGACAATTTCATTATGTTAAAGCTGTTGTATACATGAAATTTGTTGTTGGTTGTAAATATCTATTTATGCTTTGCCTCTTTCCATTATGACGGTACCACTTCATTCAGATTAATTCATGGATCTCACTGCAATAACTGTATTACCTGAGGTTAGATGCATACAAATAGCAAATGCATTGCTGTACTGGATATCCTCTACCGCATACAGTATGTCTTGTCAATTACCTGGATTGTTTAATCACCAAGCTGATGTGTAAAACAATGAAGATGACATCAGTGGACAAGTGGAGGAACGGGATAACCAAAGAGAATTGAAATATCTTACCTTTTCACCAGGTGTAACTGAGACTCTCCAAACACAATGTGTGTATGAGGGATATCCATTAGGAAATCCGGGAGATGAGAAATTACCAGTTGAATCCTGAAGAGTTTCTCCACAAGCTGTAATGGAATGCAATGAGATTTATTACAGCCTTTGGTAATCGCCTGCCCAATTCCTACTGCAAAATACTGAAAACAAAGAGACATATAATGTTTACAAATCTTGATCAAACCGAACAATAATCTCATAAAATCTGAATCTTTACTCCTTATATAACCAATGAGCAATGAAATAACTGCTCCAACAGGTTTTGAATTTCTGCTGTAAAGAACTTCTTAAATTCAATATCATAGGATCAAAAAAAAATAGGTTTATCAGCCAGGACTTTAGAATAATCACTCCAGCTGCTTCAGTGCAGGAATACCAATCCCACCAAAATGACTGACCTCAGGGTGACTGCGAAAAACAGAAATAGTTACTAATAAAGTGGACCAACATATAACAAATATTTATAATAATTCCCTGTAAAGAATAGAGGGGGCGATTTTGTTCAGTAATTAATCCCAGCTGGATTAATTACTATGGTTTATCTTCCTCCTTGGGCATTCATGAAATCCAGAAGGTCTATGAATTCTCTCAGGAAATATGGCTCATGCTGCACCTGTGGCATTGGCATGGGGAGAACTAATGGAAAGTCAGACAACAACTGGAAGTATGGCCAATTATTTCATACTGCTGTATAAAACAACAATCATAATGCAAACTGAAATCAAAAACATACCAACATTGTGACTGTTTTATTCTGAAAGCAGAATTTGATATACACGAGAGATGGTACCATGCTGGAAGATTTTATTAGATCCATTAAACAAAAAGAATACTGCAGAGCAATAATATACAGTCTGTGCATTTTTTAGGAAGGCTACGCATCTTCTACCTCAGGTGAGATTACTAGACCACTGTGTTTGATTGGTATGAATAACATTATCTTTTGCCACCTCCTTTAATTGATGCTCCAACAAATTAGACACATCACAGCAAGAAGCTACTACCTGTGACCTTTGATCATCGTCAATTATACCATACCTTCTGAATTACTTAAAGCATTCTGCTTTCCTAAAGTAATCTTGAAATTTCCTGAACAAGATTATTATTCATTACTTGTTACGTATGTATCACTCTTCAACTGTTTGTTAGTAGGAAGCTGCAAGATTATTAAATGCTTAAGCAATGTAATTTAGCACAATTAAAAATGACCAGTGACATAATACTCAGAAAAGAGAAAATAGATAAGATGATTCTGAGCTGGCAGTATCAGGATAAGATCAACTACGATAACTTTATTCAATTGAATCCAGTAAAAGGGTCAATCCTATAAATGCTTGATTATGTTCTCAATATATAATTCTAAAGAGATTGAGAAATATAATAATAAGATATTTGAACATCTGATTCTATTCTGAAATGCAAGTGTACTGTGGTATGAAATGGTCAAAGTATTATAACTATGCATGTGTGAGGGGAGACTGTAGCAGATACAATATGCAGTGGATTCCAGTTAACTGGGACACATTAGGACCCATACCATTTGGCTCAATTAAGCAGCTGCCCCAATTAGCAGAGGTTTCACAGAAATAGATATAGAAAAGACAGACTACCATTTAACTGAGTAACAAATTATGTATTTAAATGAAATATAAAATAAATTAGAAAACTACAAATACTACCACAATACTATAAGACTGTGTATTAGTTCCTAATGGTTATCAACAGAGGAATTCATCCAGTGTCCATCCAGTGAAGCCAGTTCTGGTGGACTGGGTGGATGAAATCAACAGTGAGATCCAACAGCCAAGAAGGAGGTTCTACAACACTTCATGGAGAGCGAGGGCACGACGAGGCACAGAAGTCATGGTAATCCACTGCAACCAAGGAAGACCCCAGTTTGTAATGACTATTCATTCCACTGGACCTGGATATCTGAGAATGAGAGAGTGCAACGACTTTTCCACAGTAAAAACTCCTGCACTGGCCTTACTGTCATCACGGAATATGATGGACAGCCAACATGCTGTGTGCTCTTTTGATCGACTGTAAACAAACAAAATCAGCATAGACACCTAATGCAGATTATTGACTGCCTTAATACAATGCTTTCAAAATTACATCCTCCAAACCTTCATTTTCATTGTAACATTCAAAATGATTGTTGATTCCTTCAGATTCTTCATAGTTCTAACTTGCTGAAGCAGTGAAATTGTTTCACTTTCACTCCCTGCTGTTATTGGCATCTTCTAGCTTGAAAGCTTGAAAGCTTGAAACTACTGTGAGCAAAACAGTTCTAAATTGCCTTACTGCTTATTTCTCACCAAATGTCAGTGACAGAATTCATTGGCTTTTGAACACCAACACAAGCAATTGATGTTATTTGAAAACTAATCGCTCTAAGCCTGGTGTAGCATCTAACAGCCACGCAAGTGCATGCTGTAGATGCTAGTTAGAATCTGTTTGGTAACAGTCTCCTGTTCCAATTAAGCAGTATAGTGTTCCAAATAAATGAAGGGAATCACACCTATTTTCTTGATTTGTTTTTCTTCAAATAAATGGCTGTGCTGATTAATCAATAACCCAATTAAACGGAATCCACTGTATTCAAGTCATCTGAATGTTCCGATTGACTGTAATTCAATGAGATGCTCTCAGAGTACATCAGAGTAGCTGATGAGGCTTTAGCTTCCTTCCTCCTTTAGATGCACTCCCTGGTTTAACAAACTCAGTTCCCTCATCTCCATGCAGAAAATTCGTATAAAAATACAGATATGTAATTTGTCATAAGGCTAAAAGTATTGGTCATAGAGATGTAGCTGTGGGATACTGATACATAGACCATTCCTTCTGAATGCTGAGCTGAAGAAATGCACAGAAATACATCATTACAATTTGCAGTATAACAGAAAAGCACAGAAGAAATGAAATATTACAAAATCCAGTTGTCAAGTGAAGTGACCCATACTGAGATTCTAGTCACTACACTATAAGAATAAAAGGCCAAAAGTCCATTTGAAATCCTATAAACATCAGTAATTTTATCGCCAACAAATGAGAATTAAGTTTTAAGAAAGGCAAAAGAGATAGCACTAAAAGACCCAGTCCAACTTTGCACACAGCTTTGTCTTCAGGAAGTAGTTCTTAAAGGATCATAGGAGAATACCCCAGCACAATGCCCAATACTGTGACCACAATCCAGAAGTATTTGCAAGGACTGCTGTTGAGAGGAGGGGGTGAATGGCTGAGTCTTCTTGGGTGCAAAGAATCCTGCAACAGTATCAGAACAGCTATTCAAGAGGTGGCTTTCTTGTGCAAAGGCCATTTATGGTGGGAAGTTACAAGGGTGAATTAACTGCAAGAGCATGTGCGTACTATGGATGTGTGCATTGGAGAAAATGCCCCTTTGAAGTAACAATGGTAAAAAATTAAATATTTCCCACATTGACCATTGAACTGCAATGCAGCAGGAAGCAACACTGGATCACACATAGAATCCAGCTGACAGGCCAAGAAAGGAATTCCTGAATAAAGAGCCAGTCATTTCAAAGTTTATACCTTAAAATGGTTAAATTTGTTATCTCCTTATATTGCATATCTACTGTTTAAATACACTGTGAGAAAGCCTTGGTCAAACACAATAAGCAGATTGTATTGCTAACCTTATGTATCAGATACTAATTCTCATGCAGTTTGGATAACTTTCAGATGCTCATATTGTTATCAGCATTGTAGGTTTCTAAGTTCACATGCAAAATTGTTTATAAATATTAAAATTGTTCTAACCCACATGTATTACATTTAAAAAATGTATTTCAACAATCATTTATGAAGCCCTCATTGTTCGCAACTTCTGCCATGATGCAGTAATGAATTCTGACGTGACTCCATAATCCAATCCTAAAATCAATTGCAGGTATCTGCTCTCAGATAAGCCATGCTTCCAAGTAGCAAAAAAAATCTTTGCTGCTTCTTTTATATACTTTCTTTTCAACTTCAAGAACAAGGAATTTCTCATTGAAGTAAACTCTTAACTGAAAATGTTTCCGCCATTAAGATCTTTTGACAACCAATTTTTCCCAGTTTATGGATCCACGCTCTTAAAATTTTCGATGATTTTAAATTCCCTGGCCCCCACTGCTTAATTTTCACCGTGGATGTCCAGCCCCTATATACTTCCATCCCCCATCAGGAAGGTCTCAAAGCTCTCTGCTTCTTTTTGGATTCCAGATGTAATCAGTTCCCCTCTACCACCACTCTGCTCTGTCTAGCGGAATTAGTCCTTACTCTTAATAATTTCTCCTTTGGCTCCTCCCACTTCCTCCAAACTAAAGGTGTAGCTATGGGCACACGTATGGGTCCCAGCTATGCCTGCCTTTTTGTTGGCTTTGTGGAACAATCTATGTTCCAAACCTTTTCTGGTATCTGTCCCCCACTTTTCCTTTGCTACATCGACGACTGCCTTGGCGCTGCTTCCTGCACGCATGCTGAGCTCGTTGACTTCATTAACTTTGCCTCCAACTTTCACCCTGCCCTCAAGTTTACCTGGTCCATTTCCGACACCTCCCTCCCCTTTCTAGATCTTTCTGTCTCTATCTCTGGAGACAGCTTATCTACTGATGTCTACTATAAGCCTACTGACTCTCACAGCTATCTGGACTATTCCTCTTCTCACCCTGTCTCTTGCAAAAATGCCATCCCCTTCTCGCAATTCCTCCGTCTCCACCGCATCTGCTCTCAGGATGACGCTTTTCATTCTAGGACGAGGTAGATGTCCTCTTTTTTTAAAGAAAGGGGCTTCCCTTCCTCCACCATCAACTCTGCTCTCAAATGCATCTCCCCCATTTCACGCACATCTGCTCTCACTACATCCTCCTGCAACCCCACCAGGAATAGAGTTCCCCTGGTCCTCACCTAGCACCCCACCAGCCTCCGGATTCAACATATTATTCTCCATAACTTCTGCCACCTCCAACAGGATCCCACCACTAAGCACATCTTTCCCTCCCCCTGCCTCTGCTTTCCGCAGGGATCACTCCCTCCGTGACTCCCTTGTCCATTTGTCACCCCACCATCCCTCCCAACTGATCTTCCTCCTGGCATTTATCTTTGTAAGCGGAACAAGTGCTACACATGCCCTTACACTTCCTCCCTTACCACCACTCAGGGCCCCAGACAGTCCTTCCAGGTGAGGCGACACTTCACCTGTGAGTTGGCTGGGGTGATATACTGCGTCCGGTGCTCCCGATGTGGCCTTCTATATATTGGCAAGACCCGACGCAGACTGGGAGATCGTTTTGCTGAACACCTATGCCCTGTCCACCAGAGAAAACAGGATCTCCCAGTGGCCACACATTTTAATTCCACATCCCATTCCCATTCTGATATGTCTATCCACGGCCTCCTCTACTGTAAAGATGAAGCCACACTCAGGTTGGAGGAACAACACCTGATATTCCGTTTGGGCAGCCTCCAACCTGATAGCATGAACATTGACTTCTCTAACTTCTGCTAACGCCCCACCTCCCCTTCATACCCCATCCGCTATTCATTTATTTATTATGTATATATTCTCTTTCTCTCTCCTTTTTCTCCCTCTGTCCCTCTGACTATACCCCTTGCCCATCCTCTGGGTTTTTCCCCCCCTCCCCGTTTTCCTTCTCCCTGGGCCTCCTGTCCCATGATCCTCTCATATCCCTTTTGCCAATCACCTGTCCAGCTCTTGGCTCCATCCCTCCCCCTCCTGTCTTCTCCTATCATTTTGGATCTCCCCCTCCCCCTCCCACTTTCAAATCTCTTACTGGCTCTTCTTTCAGTTAGTCCTGACGAAGGGTCTCAGCCTGAAACGTCGACTGTACCTCTTCCTAGAGATGCTGCCTGGCCTGCTGCATTCACCAGCAATTTTGATGGGTGTTCCTTTCCCACTTTATGGTGTATTCCTTTGAGCCTTGCAATTAATGTTTCCTTGCATCATGCAGGATCTCTAACCATCATTGAGTTATGCTGTCAGCAGTAACTTGTTCTCCTTCTGTAGCTTCTTTGTAAGCTACTTATACACCTGCAATGATTTTGTCCTCTAACTTTGCAATAATTCTGACCCTCAATGCTTATTATTGTTGTATGAACATGACTTTAGCTTCTTACAGCTGTGACTGTGCAGCGAGTGTAAAACATACTTGGGCTGTCAAGAGTTGGTCGTAAGTACATGGTTTAAGTTCCAGTGGAACTGAAATTTGAGCATCACTTCTTCAGAGCTCATTACATTTGGCTTTAGTAAGAATGTAAATACAAAATGGTCTTTCCACTTACTGTCCACATGGGTGGCATCAGCTAATTTGCACATCTGTAGGGAAGGCTAGCAAAGTTAACGGAACTGTATGTCTGAATTTTGTGTCATTCCATAGATCACTGTCAGTGAAGATGCACTGAAGCAGTTTCACGAAAATTTACTACAGTTTGGATCTTATCCTAAATCTTATTATTAGTGTTTGGTGCGAGGAAAACGTACTAACCAAGCAAAGGAAGAAATCCACTTTCTTCAGGGTCTGCTTCTTGATGGCAAACTGACAAAGATAGTTTTGAAGTTTTGAGCAGGATGATGTAACAGTTCAGTTTTCACATGCTGAGTGCATCCCAGAATTTGAGAAGCTTCCACAGAAAGATTTAACATAAACTCTTGGCATGACCATTGATGGTTCTACTAATACCTTGAGAGAAAACATGGACCGTGTAATGGAATTTTCCAAGACTCTCCATTCATTCCATAGTCAATGGTAATAATACATTAGCTTAACCTTAATTGAAAAGGGTTTTCTATATATCGGCTCTAGGACCTCGATGAGCAGTGAGTATGAGAGTTGGATGTCATGTTACAGTTGTACAAGATATTGGTTAGATTTGTGTGCAGTCTGGTTGCCATGCACTAGAAAGAATGTGATTAAACAAGACAGGGTACAGAGAACATTCACAAAGGCTTAGATTACAAGGAGAGATTGGATAAGCTGGAATTGTTTTCCCTGGGGTGAAGGAGGTTCAGGGGTGACCCTACAGATGTTTAACAATTATGAGGGGCAGAGTCTTTCTTTTGGTGTATGGGGCAAGTCTCAAGCTAAAGGGCACATGTTTGAGGTGAAAGGGGAAATCATGTAAAGATCCCCGTAAGATGATTGGAAGTACAACCATGTGCAGTACTAGGTAGAGTTTATCCTTCAAATGAAACAGAATAGCTTGCCACTTATTTTAATTTTGAACCTTTGGTTCCACATAAGCTGGCAATGCTTTTGCCTCTGAAACTATAATTATGTTTCATTATGCGCAATAATACATTTATACCTGAAGCTTTTAACATAATATAAAATCTCAAGAGTCATCACAGGAGCATCATCAATCAAATTTTGAGAAGAAGGACGTTATGGTAGAAAATCAAATCAAGATAGGCTTTAAGAAGTGGTAAGGCATTGTTAAGCCTACTGTGCTGGAATAGTCAAGGTTAGAGGAAGCATGGGCGTGGATCATAATCTCAGCAGTTAATGAGTTGAGACAGGGTGCAGCCCTTTCACTGAGTTGCAAGTGTTCAGAAATCCCTCTTGGATTACGAATGATATAAAGTTTGTAGTCTGTGGCAGCATTAGAAATAACAGTTCATTGGCTCCGAAAGTTTTTGAAATATTTTCAGCCCTGAAAGGCAACATACAAATTTAAGCTCTTCCTTTGAAGCAAAATTAGAAAGAACTGAAAATAAAAGTTAGTCTGGTCAACAATTAAGAAAAAATACCAGGATACGTGTTTTTATTATATTGGACTGAAGATCTGCAGCTGAAAATCATCTGCAATTTCAAAATATGTCTGAAAGTAAGCACAAGATTAGATCCAAAATGCCTTCAGACTGAAATGAGGTACAATCTTACCAAATAGCACAGAAGTAGATGCTTTCCAGATGCTCTCCATTTCCAGCTGAGGTTTATCTGGGATCTAAACCCCCATAACAGAACGATCAGTGAAGCTTGCTTTCGCTCCAATGATTATTTATGTAAGTTTGAACAGAATCTATTATATCCATGGTTACAAAAGAAAGGAATGCTTGACAAACAAATCATCTGCTATTTGTACTGATATGGGAAAAATATTATTCTAGATACGAGCGCCGCATAAGGGTCCTGAGATTAGAGGATTACTTCCTCATCACAAATCGGCTAAAAAGATAATTTTTAAATGCAGAAAGGGAAATGTCATGATCTTGTATTCAACAAGGCCATCTGTTTAACTGAGTGTACAAGTTTCATCTGTATATGAAGCTTGCCTTGGTCTGATCTGAAATCAAACCCTGAAAGAACTGTGCTTGACTTTTAAGTGTTGAAATCTTCTGACAATACAAATATTACAGAGTACTTATAATAAATTTTGCTGGCATTATGTCAGAAGTTGCACACTGTCCATTGCAATGTTATAAAACATTTGAATTATAGCATTTCAATACTTCCAATATAATTTAGGCTCATCTACTTTTAAATTGCATTTGGAATTCTGGAATATGTTAAATGAAGGATTGCTTTAAAAGGAAATATGAGACTATTTCTGATACTGTAGTATGAAATGTATTCCCCTGTACATAGTAATAACATAAAATTACATTTTAACGCATTCAAAAATTGCAGCAACTGACGAACGCCCCTGTGTGTGCATTTATGCAGGTGGGTGCGGGTGCGTGAGCTTCCGTAGGAACAAACCATTCATCACAGAATCATGTGCTACTGAGATATTATATAGATACACTGCGGACATGGGATGATCCCCAACAAATTTCACTGTAGAATTGCCAGAATTGCTTGGCAAATACCAGAGGGAGATGAATGATGATGCCATCTTGAGGACACTGTAACAGGAAGGGCTGCTCTACAAAGCAAAATCTTCGTGCTTATTTGAAGTTCTTCTCAGGGAGCCTTCCACTTCCTTTTCTCCTGGACTGCCAGATTACTTTTGCCAGTGGTCTGCACAAACGTTTCTGTAAGGGGCAGGTGGTAAAGCACGGGGATTTATTTTTCAAATGATACCAACGAGGCTTGCCCACTATCAACTCTGACCAATCTCTGGTAAACCCACCAGTCATTAATGCTGCTTTTCAAAGCACAGGTGAAAAGGTTTCTGACAAGCGTAAAGTAGCCATTTTACGGACCAATTTGGAAATAAGTGATCCACAAATCTCATTGTCAAAATCAGCCTCATCACCATTCCTTGCACATACCCAAATGTTTCACTCAGTTCCACCTTTCCAAATATGACAGACAGCACCAGTCATGCTCAAAGTACACGGGTATATCATGCATAACCATCTCACTGATTCAGCACTCTCAAATATCACAAGGCTTATAGCCCCAGAACCCAGAAATTGCTCAAGACTAAAAGGGTACTCTTACTGATAAAAATAATATAATTATTGGTCCATTCCTTAGGATAAAATTACACATAAAATAAATTAAATCTGTATTATCCTGAAATACAAAGTATTCTCCAGAGGACAGTTATATTTGTGCTCATTAATACAGAAACATTCCCAGCCATTGATAGGTATGACAGTCATTAGAGCAAACAGTATTTTTGCATTCTAATACAGATATTCAATCAAAATATTTGTTTTTTTTCATTATTTTCTTCTGAAACATAATGTATATCTTGCAGCTGTAAGAGAAAAGCAGCCAAAGTCAAGGTATAAAGTTTGAATTCTATATCAATTAATACTAACAAGGACGAGCATCCATGAACTACAGACAGTCCTTAGGTTATGCATGGATTCTGTTTCTGATCCCTCCATGTCAGAAACATCCATTCTCTTTATTAACCCATATCATATTGCTCCAGATATTCTTGTTATAATTCTTGAATTCATTAAATAATCATTCTATAACTACACAGAATTAAACTACTGGAATATACACTCAGTGGCCACTTTATTAGGTATAACTGTAAACCTGTCTGTTAATGCAAAAATCTAATCAATCACATGACAGCAACC
The DNA here is from genome assembly GCF_963921235.1 of Mobula hypostoma. Taxonomy (NCBI): domain Eukaryota; kingdom Metazoa; phylum Chordata; class Chondrichthyes; order Myliobatiformes; family Myliobatidae; genus Mobula; species Mobula hypostoma. The sequence continues at coordinate 104,742,274 of NC_086100.1, read as the reverse complement.
CAATGCATAAAAACATGCAGACGTCGTCAGCAATTCTGCAGATACAAGTGCCTCGTTAATATGAGAGGGGTCAGACTGGCTCAAACTGACAGGAAGCCAAAATAATCCAAGTGACCATAAGCAACAGGGGTGTGCAGAACAGCATCTCTGAATGCAAATCACATTGACGGTTGGAGTGGATGGGCTGCAGAAGAGAAGACCACAGTGATTTGCACTCCTGCAAGTAATAAAGTGGCCACTGTGTGTACAGTGCACTCTATTAATGCATCGTGTGATGCATATTACTATTTCTATAGTTATTATTGTCTGAAGAATACTTCACAATATATGAGAGAATTCCAGCATCTGTAGATTATTGTTGATTTTCATTTACTTGAGAACATTTTTACAGCTCTGTTTCAGTCATACTCTAAGTACTCTGTTCATGTGTAGGGCATCATACCGTTTTACTGAATTCCAACCTGGCATGAGTAACCACGGACAGAAAGCAAGGCACAACATTGAATGTAAACATTTAAGTAATGTTGGGAAATTTTCATGAGGATTCTGTTGTGATTAAGAGCTTATTATATGGGTGAAAATGCCAAGAGTGCAGCTAACTTATTTATTGATTGAGATACAGCCCGAAATAGGCCCTTCTGGCCCCTTGAGCCATGCCATTCACCAATCCCTCAATTTAATCCTAGCCTAATCACGATACAATTTACAATGACCAAGTAACTAGGAAACTGAAGCACTTGGAGGAAACCGACGCGGTCACGGGAGAACGTACAAACTCCTTACAGTTAGTGGCCGAAGTTGAACCTGGGTCACCAGCACTGGGCCACCCAGTGCCTAACGTCAAGTGAACTACTGTACACGCCTGTAGGAGTTAACCTCAGTAAGTAGAAGTGGCAAGGCAATTGTTCCATTCTCCATCTCCTACTGACTTCAATAAATACATCTTATGTAATATCTTTTAGCTAAGTATTTGAAGTGAAGGAGATGGAGCTGTGATCCTCTACCACTAATTGGCAATCTTGGTTAATGATCCAAAGACATTTCAACTCTCAACATATCAGCAGGGTAGTTAATTAATTTTAATGCAGTTAATTAAATATATGAAATTGAAAAGCTGATACAAATTTTCTAGAAACGCTGACCATGAATCTTTTAGAATCAGAAAATCCCATTTGATTTAGTGATTTGCTTTAAAAAAAGGAATTTAGTCTAGACAGTACCCAAAGTAGGCAGGTTGACTCTTTCAGCTTTGAAGTGATCTAATAAGCTACTCAATGGTGATTAGGAATGGGAAAAAATGTTGTCCTTGCCAATGTTGCACATATGTGTTAAAATAAAATGTATTTGATATAATCAATTCTTACAATTATTATAAAATATAGGAGCAGAGTTGGGCCATTTGGCGCATCAACTCTGCCCCGCCATTTCATCATGCTGATCCTTTTCCCTCTCAGCACCAATCTCCTGCCTTCTCCCCCTATCCCCTCATGATCTGACCAATCAAGAATTTATCAACCTCTGCCATAAATGTACTGTACATAATAGTCTGTCCTCCACAGTCACCTGTGACGACTTCTCATTCACTGTTCTTACCCAGATGGATACTCCTGTCAGGAAAAATTGTTGAGAGGTGACGTGCAAACCCATCCTCGTCTTTCAGAACACTCTGCCAATAGAAATGTACCGAAAACAAATAGGAGCAGAACCCCAACTGATCTTTGATTATCTCCTTTAAGTCAAAGCAGCTCGGGCCAATCCCTCCTGTGACAACCAAAAATAAGATCATCCATCAGGAAATAAACTGGGCGTATCCCTTTATCCAATTAAGCTGTTAAATTCATGGATAATTGTACATATTGAAACATTATAATATTTTGAATAAACTCTTAGGTTTTATTTATTTTGTTTTTAAATGATGTCTCAGTACATCATTTTAAAATCAATACACAAATGAGAAATATCAGTATTTTAAATTGATGCCTTCAGATTTCACGGAGAATGATGCTAAAATCGTACTGGATTTCCATGGAATGTAACATCACATGGACTGCAAATAATGATCTGCAGACTTCAAGAAAACACGTCTCAAGATAACATAATAACTCATATTTTAGCTATGTTATATTTAAATATGGTAGCTTTTTGTCATATTTAATTCATAAAAGCAATTCATTAACTGGCCAAGACTGAATAATATGCAGAGGCCTACGTATATTTCAGTTATTGTGAAAGTAATGTGAGGTGCCTTGTGGGTGGGTGGAGGAATGTGCTGGCTCATAACTTGTGGGAATTAGAAATGTGGTGAACTGTGTATACGTTTGTAATCCTTGCTTGCTAAATGAGAATGGGGTTTAGTGAAATAAGCCAGCCAACATCAGCTAAATGTATTGTAAAATACCTACCACCTTAATTCTCATCAGTGAAATCTTTAATTTCACTGTATAACTGGTCTACCGTAATCTGAATGTGACCTTCCAAATGTACTACATGTAGCTTTTTGCTGACAATTTCATTATTTTCCCCCTACATTAGACTCCTAGAGTCTAATGATAAAGCATAAACTTGCTCAGATTCAGTGGTATTACTCTGGGAAATCTGGCTGCAGTTCTTGTGCCAGATTAAGCTTGGCACGGGACCAGCAAGCCTATTCATTCAAATGGAGAGCTCTGTGGGAGCAGGATAAGTACAAGATAATTTAACATTTAATATGTGTTTTTAATGTTAAATGCTTTAAAGACTCCTTTACTTTTAATATATTTAAGAATTCAAAATATTTTGATTGAAAATTTAACTCTCAATCATTTTAAATGATTGTAAATGTCAGGTTTGTCAATACTCCGAAAAGGGGTAAGTCTGGGCAGGTGACTTCACTGATTGTCAGAACAGTCCTGAGGACAGAGTCTGTATCGTACAGGGCCTCGCCAATCAGCTGACAGCTACGCTATGGTTCCTGAGACAGGTAAAAGAGGCTTCAATGGCCAGGTGAACAATGACTGTGGGCACCTTAGTGCAAATTCCAGGCTAACACATGCTGTCAGAAATAATTTGTGATAACAAACTAGTAAGATATTGCATTAACAATATCAGAATCAGGTTCATGATCACTAACAAATATCACAAAATTTGTTGTTTTACTGCAGCAGATCAAGCAATACATAAAAAATATAAGGTACAATAAGAAATATATAAAATATATAAATAAGTAGATTTTGTTTAAATCCTTATCAACTAAACTGGTTCAACTGAAGTGCAACTGGAGAGTAGCCAGTTAATAATGGCACTAATTGCTCCAATAAATGAAAGAATTTCACTCTAAATGTGAAAAATAAACTGAAGTGGGTTGTGAATTTAGAAAAGAGGAGAAGAATGGAAGACAACTTTAGCAACTCGCACAAAAAATGCTGGTGAACGCAGCAGGCCAGGCAGCATCTCTAGGAAGAGGTACAGTCGACGTTTCGGGCCGAGACCCTTCGTCAGGACTAACCGAAAGAAGAGCTAGTAAGAGATTTGAAAGTGGGAGGGGGAGGGGAGATCCGAAATGATAGGAGAAGACAGGAGGAGGAGGGATGGAGCCAAGAGCTGGACAGGTGATTGGTAAAAGGGATACAAGGCTGGAGAAGGGAGCGGATCATGGGATGGGAAGCCTAGGGAGAACGGAAGGGGGAGGGGAGCCCAGAGGATGGATAGCAGGCAAAGAGTTATAGTGAGAGGGACAGAGGGAGAAAAAAAGAGAAAAAAAGCAGTAAAAATAATTATATATAAATAAATAAATAAATAAACAAATAACTAGATAGATAAATAAATAAATAAATAAATAAATAAGGGATTGGGTACGAAGGGGAGGAGGGGCACATGGCAGGATCTGTCACAGCCACTTGAGCTACAGTTGTACAACATACTAAAGGGCGAGTCACTTCCGAGAAAATACTTGTAAAAAGCCTTGGTATTTACTTTACACTTCCATTACTGGAAATGTGCTGATTCTGTCGACTCAAGCTATTGCAATATTACAGATAAGTTATCATAAAAAGTGTGAAGAATGACAGAGCTTCCTTGTGTCTCTATGCTAGTTCTAGAGACATTCAAGGATTTTCATATTCCACAAAGATTGCTCAGAATTTAGTCAGATATTTACCCTCCTTTTTAAATAGATTTTGACTCCCATCACCATAGCTTCCATGTAATTAAAGTAGCCATGGGTGGCCACGTCATAATGAAATCAAGACGTGCATTTCAAAATGTAATTTTATATTCTGGGAATTTTACTAGGCCTCAGGGATAACCTTAGTGAATGCTTAAAAATGACAAAGTTAATTGTCCTTGAAAAAATAAAGGATCTACTTAATAATTGCTAAAACATCTGTCCATAAAGAGAAAGAAAAGCAAAGATAAAGATTTCCAGTCCAGCTCCCAACACAGTAAACATCCCAAATTAGCAAGTGCATGGAGGATTAAATGGAGATTTGCAGGTATTAGCACATCTTTATAAGCCCTCGCTGACACTGATTGCTCACAGGCCATGGGGTGTGACCATTAGGTCAGTTACTATGTCAAAGTACGGCTGAATCTCAATGAAAACTGTAAGTATGGTAGATTAATAAAAAAAAACGGTGATTATTCCTAAAAGCTCACTCCCTAGCATGCTATATCAATGTGCTCATCGAACAGGCATGGTAATGTAGTAGTTAGCACGACTCTTCACAGTACAGGCAACCCGTGTTCAATTCCCACCGCTGCCTATAACATTTGTACATTCTCCTCGTGGGTTTCCTGAGGGAACATCGATTTCCTTCCACTGTCAAAAGATTTAATTGGTGTTTGTAAACTGTCCTGTGATTAGACTAGGGTTAAATCGGGGGATTACTGGGCTGCAAAGATCGAAGGGCTAGAAGGGTTTATTCTGCGCTGTACCTCAATAAAATAAAAAATATTTTAGTATTTGAATGAACACAAGACCAAACACTATTAGTCAATGTCTAGACTAGTAGAACCTTCAATTAGCAATTTCTGACTGGAAAACACATTTTGCATATCAAATGATAATTTATTCACTGAGGAAGGGCAAGTAATTACCTCAACATAAAGCGCTGGCTTATCGGCGATGGGAAATCCCATGAATGCCGATAAATGACAAAATGCAATTATCTTCATTCATTTTAAATCAAGACAGGCCTGAAGGTTATGAACCAATATATCTAACATATTTAATGGAGAAGATTTTTGATAATCTCGAGTAAACATTTGAACAAGACTTGTTGAAATAGAGATAACGGGATTCATGAAAAAGACCTTCATTTAATAACCATTGGTGATTTCCAAAGGCATTGGTGATCATGGACACTCTCTTCATATGACATTCATGGATTTTCAGAGAACCTTGTTAAGGTGTTCTAATTAGTAGATAAACTAAGAGAGAAAGAATTACTTTACACCTTTCATATTCTTGAATGTTCCAAAATATACCACTATACTCGTGAACAAATACAAAGACATAACGGTCATTAACTGGTCATTGCAAATTGTCCCATGGTTAGGTTAGGGTTAATCCCAGTTGTACAGTTACTGAGGCTCAAAGGGCCTACTCACTCACTAAGTAAATAAATAACATCTAATGATTTCAAAATTAAAATTCTCCTAACTTTTCTGTTTGCTAATTTGCCCCAAGTCTCTGTATTTGACTTTACACGTTCATATCAAATAATGTGGAAAGATAATCAGAATGTTTAACATTTTTTTCAATTTCAAAATATACTTTATTCAAAAATAGATATATACAATAAATCATTCAATAACTTTTCATCCTTTACATACGTTTCCATTATACTCAGTACATATCCGTATTTATAGCCACCCACGTGGCACTCCAGTAGTTCAGCTTACCATATCATTGTTGAGGGGTATACTCCCCGCCCACCGACCCCTCCCACTCCCACGGGTGGAGAAACCTATACTGTGGTCCTTCCCCACCGGGCCCTTGCGGTGGCTGCACCGACTTTCAGTGCGTCCCTCAGCAGGTACTCCTGCAGCCGAGAATGTGCCAGTCGGTAGCATTCTCCCACGGACATCTCCATGTGCTGGTAGATCATCAAGTTTCGGGCTGACCAAAGAGCGTCTTTCACCGAGTTGATAATCTGCCAGCAGCACTGGATGTTGGTCTCCGTGTGCGTCCCCGGGAACAACCCGTATATCAGAGAGTCCTCTGTTATGCAGCTGCTGGGGATAAAACGTGACACTAGCCCGTCCATCCTCCTCCACACCCTCTTTGCGAACTGGCAGTGTGCAAAGAGGTGGGTAACAGACTCCTCCTCACTGCAGTCTTCCCGTGGGCAGTGGGGTGCGGAGATGACGTTCCGGGCGTACAGGAGGGCTCTGACTGGGAGGGCCCCTCTCACCGCCAGCCAGTCGAGGTCTTGGTGCATGTTGGTGAGATCTGGCGATGAGGCATTTTGCCAGATGAACTGGACAGTCTGCTCAGGGAACCACCCCACTGTGTCCATCACGTCCTTCTCCTGCAGTGACTGCAGGACACTACGTGCCGACCACTGCCTGATGGCCCTGTGGTCAAAGGCATTCTCCTGGAAGAACTTTGCTACGTAGGACAGGTATGCCGGCAACGACCAGCTGACTGGGGCGTTGTGCGGGAGTGGGGCCAGACCCATCCTTCGTAGCCAGGGCGACAGGCAGAACCTGGGCACATAGTGGTACTTGGTGCCCACATACCTGGGTTCTACACACAATCTGATGCAGCCACATACGAAGCTGGCCATCAGGGTGAGGGCGACATTAGGGGCGTTCTTGCCCCCGTTGTCCAGGGACTTGTGCATGACGGTCCGTCTCACCCGCTCCATCTTGGATCCCCAGACGAAACTGAAGACAGCCCGGGTGATTTCCAAGCTGTAGGAGCGGGGGATGGGCCACACTTGTGCTAAGTACAGCAGCCCTGAGAGCACCTCACACCTGATGACCAGGTTCTTGCCCGTTATCGACAGGGAGCGCCCTCCCCACAGTCCCAGTTTCTGTTGCACCTTGGCAGTCCGCTCCTACCAGTTCTTGTTGCACGCCTCAGCCCCTCCGAACCAGATCCCCAACACCTTCACGTGGTCAGACCTGATGGTGAAGGGGACGCTGGATCGGTCGGGCCAGTTGCCGAAGAGCATGGCTTCGCTCTTCGTGCGGTTGACCCTGGCCCCCGACGCCAGCTCGAACTGTTCGCAGGTGCCAATCAACCTGCGAACTGACCTCGGATCAGAGCAGAAGACGGTGACGTCGTCCATGTACAGGGAGGTTTTCACTTGGGTCCCTCCACTGCCTGGCAGCGTCACCCCTCTTATGCCCTCATCCGTCCTGATGGCTTCCGCAAAGGGTTCAATGCAGCAGACAAACAAGTCAGGGGAGAGAGGGCAGCCCTACCTGACCCCAGACCTGATGGGGAAGCTGTCTGTTTCCCACCCGTTGACCTGGACTGCACTACGGATGTCTGTGTAGAGCAGTCTAATCCAATTCCAGATTCCCTCCCCAAATCCCATTTTGGACAGCACGTCTGCCATGTACGTGTGCGATATCTGGTCGAAGGCTTTCTCCTGGTCCAAGCTGACCAGGCAGGCGTCCACCCCCCTGTCCTGCTCGTAGGCGATGGTGTCCCTCAGCAGTGCGAGGCTGTCTGAGGTCTTCCTGCCCGGTACAGCACAGGTTTGGTCCGGGTGGATCACCTGTCCCAGAGCAGACTTGACCCTGTTGGCGATAGCCTTGGACAGGATCTTGTAATCCACATTCAGGAGAGAGATGGGTCTCCAATTTCTAATGTTCTCCCTTTCCCCCTTCTGCTTGTAGATGAGGGTGATGATGCCCTTCCTCATGGACTCAGACATACTGCCGGCCAGAAGCATAGCGTTGTACACTTCCAGCAGGTCTGGGCCCATCCAGTTCTACAGAACCGAGTACAACTCAGCCGGTAGGCCGTTGCTTCCGGGAGTCTTACCCGACCCAAAGGAACGGATGGAACCTGTCAGCTCGTCCAGGGTCAGTGGCTGATCCAGACTCTCCCGCTTGCCGTCGTCTAAGACCTGCGTGATAGACGACAGGAAGTTGCGGGAGGCTGTGGATTCTGTAGCCTTTTCGTCGTACAGACCGGCATAGAAGGACTTGCAGATCCTCAGTATGTCAGTCTGCGAGGACGCGACTGAGCCGTCCTCTTCCTTAAGGTTGTGGATCACAGAGCTCCCCCTGTGCACCTTTTGGGAGAAGAAGCGTGAGCACGTCTCGTCCTGCTCCACAGTTTGGACCCTTGATCGGAAGATGATCTTGGAGGATTCGGCGGCGAGATGCTGGGCTTGCTGGCCCTTCACCTCTCTCAATTCCTCGCTGACATCCACCCCCTTTGACTGCAGAAGAAGTTGCTGCAAATCTGTCTGGAGTTTTCGCAGTTCCCTCTGCTCCTGCCTTGCCTTCTGGACACCCGTGCGGATGAAGAACCTCTTAATGTTCTCCTTGGTGGCTTCCCACCAGTGAACCGGGGAATCAAAGAAGGCTTTCAAGGTTCTCCAACCTGTGTACTCCCTCTCTAGTTCCTCAATGTTCTCTGGGGTCAGCAGCTTTACGTTCAGCTTCCAAGTCCTCCTGCCTGCCTTCTGTTCCTCCCGTAAGTGACAGGTGGCTCTCAGAAGGCAGTGGTCAGAGAAGAACACCGGTGTGACGTCGGTGGACCTGACCGTGAGGGACTCTGACAGGAAGAGGAAGTCGATCCGGGAGCGGGCTGAGCCGTCCGATCGTGTCCAGGTGGCTTGTGGCTGTGCTCCACCTGTGGGGGTGCCAAAAGCGTCGCGCAGCTTGGCTGTCTTCACCGTTTCCCTCAGGAGTCTGGAGGTACTATCCAGCCTGCTGGGTCCTCCAGCCGCATCAATGGTGCAGTTGAAGTCTCCGGCCAGAACGACCGGCTGGGACGGTCACCAGCAGCGGTGGGAGCTGCTCGAAGACGGCCAGCCGCTCGCTCCACACGGGGGAGGCGTACACGTTGATCAGCTGGAGCGGAGTGCCCCGGTATTTGACGTCTGCTACCAGGAGGCGCCCCGCAACCACCTCTTTAACTTGGGTGATTGAGAAGTTGCCTCCCCGTAGCAGAATCCCCAGGCCGGAAGCGCGACAATCGTTGCCCCCCGACCACACAGACAAACCTTTTTTCCACCACCGTGACCACCTCCGGTAGTTACGGAGATGTGGTAGTCCGCACTCCTGGAGGAAGGTCACGTCGGTCTTTACAGTGTCCAGGTACTGGAGCGTGCTGACGCATCGCCCAGTACTCTTCAAACCTCGCATGTTCAAGCACGCCAATTTAAGGTCTGCCATCATTGTAAGTCTTTTATTTTGGCTGCTTTCCATCCTCACCCTTGCCATCCTGAGCCTTCATTCCCACCGCCTTTGTGAAGTTTTCCACCTTCTGTGGGCTCAGGTACTGCTGGTAGTACTCCTCCGTGTGTGGCCATTCTGGTTCTGGGCCCGGGGGGTTGTTGACTTCCTGGGCTGCTTCCCCTTCCGGCTGCTGGGTGCCAGCCGTGGCTCTGCTCCCGGATTCCCGGAGCTCTGTGTGTCTGCTGCTCTCTGCCTCCTGTACTTGGGGGGTGGCCAGCAGACTTTCTCCCTCCTCTGTCCTCCTGTTCTGCCAGCCGCTTCTTCCGCCAGGGCTGCTGGCCTCCCCTAACTCCTTCCTCCTCTGAAGAGGACAGGATACCAGAGGCTGTGTGGTTCCCTGCCCTTTTCTTGTGTTGCTCCGCCTTCCGTCGCTTGGCCGCCGCCTTTTGGGTCTTTTTGCGTTTTACGACCTTCCATTCCGTTTCCACCTCAGCTCTCCCCTCCTCCATGGACTCCTGCTCGTCGTTTGCCTGGTCCTGGAGGGTCTGCAGGGGGGTGGCAGGGTGCTTGCACCTTCCTCCCTGGTTTCGTCGTCCGTCCTGTCGGGTGCCTCGTCTGCAGCGCTGGTGGGTACGTCTGAAACTGCCTGGGCCCTTTGTTTAACATTTACAGCAGCTGCTGCAATACAACAATTATCTTTTTCCTTTGTCATGCACCTTTTAGCCTTGGTTCATATGACACTGTAATTGCTCTCTAAATATCTTGTATGCGACACTGCAAGAATAATTCTTACACTTCAAAGTTAGAGTTAGACCATGCAATTAAAATCTTCAAATCTGCACAAAAATGCAAAGCAGAAGGCAAACATGGTAAGGTGTCACCTTGGGTACTTGGATTCATTAGTTTCCCTCAAATACAGGCAGCCATTGCTGCCCTCGTGTGCCCGGAAAGGTTTCCTTCAGTAATCCACACAATTTCATCAACAGAATACTCGATAGAGTGAAGAGAAAACATTTCTGCTCCTAAATGTACAGATAGTCATCCATTAGGGAGAAAATTTCCTGATAAATAATGCTATCTTCCCTAGCAGCAGACAATACTGCTTTATCTTAATAGAGTGCATTTCCAGACATTTTCACTGGTCAACAATACCTGGAGAGATAGATCCTGGCTGGGGGAGTAAGAACTACCAAATATTTCCTTGACTCTGCAAATCAGATCAGTCTCTATCCACATCAGCTCAGCACAATTCCATAATGCCACCAAGAAGCAAAACCATGCTGGAAAACATCAATGGAACTTCTTCATAGAAAGATTGCTCACATAAGGTTGCTGCTAAATTATATATTTAATAATATATTAAATACAAGAGCCTCAACAATCAGCAAATACCAAACTCACTTGTCCCATCATTGAACTGTTCCCACAGCCAATGATCTCTCTTTAAGGACTCTTTATCTCATGTTGTTATTTATTGCTATTAATTTAAATTTGCATTTGCACAGTTTATTGTCTCCTGCACCCGAGTTGATCTTTCATTGATCCTGTTATAGTTACTATTCTAAAGTATGCCCACAGAAAATAAATCTTCTCAGGGTTGTATATGGTAACATGTATGTATTTGATCATAACAATTACTTTGATCTTGTCAAAAATATTAATTATGAATTATGGCCATCATTGTAGACAAGGCACTGAATGTACACAATGTATTGAACAGGTGTAGTAGTGGAGTGATGCATTGAAGGGCTAATGTTTAAAGCCAACTAAGTCTATACTGATTCAGTAAGGAAAATTTCTTCAGTGGAATACAAATGTGCTTCAGTTTAATCAATTGACTAAATTGATTAAACAATGGGGCAGAAACAATGATGCGTCAGCACAGAAGAACCACATTTATTCCAATGTTAACAACAAATGGATGTGATGAATGATGCATCAGTTCTGCCCAAAAGACTTTTAAATATTGCTCTCTCACTCTTGTTCCTCAGTTCCCTGCATAAAGGGGCTCGACTGAAAAGGTGATTCAGAAAACATATTTCATTTCGTCGTACAACTGTGCTCATTTTTCACAGCCTCTCCAAGGAACTCTTCCTTCAGAGGTGAACATAAAACATGCTGGTCAAACAGACTAAGTAGGGGGGAGAGGAATCAACAAACAGTAATCAAATCCAGTACATTTCATCATACAATTTGTCAGAACAATGGAAACGGGCAGATTAAATTACAAACACAAGGGAATCTGTAGATGCTGAAATTTCAAGCAACACACATAAAAGTTGCTGGTGAACGCAGCAGGCCAGGCAGCATCTCTAGGAAGAAGTACAGTCAACGTTTTGGGCCTAGACCCTTCGTCAGGACTAACTGTTAGTCCTGACGAAGGGTCTTGGTGCGAAACGTCGACTGTACCTGGCCTGCTGTGTTCACCAGCAACTTTTATGTGTGTAGATTAAATTACAAATGAGCTCTTTTATAGTAATGCAACAGTTCTTAATGAAGGCACTTCTCGGTGAGAAATGACAGAGTATGCAGTCATGCCAACAGACAGAGTGGTACCACAGGTAGTGCTGCTGCCAACAGGTCCAATGACCTGTGTTTGAGCCCGATCTCCCATGTTTCTTGTGGACTTTCAATATTCTCCTTGTGACTTTGTGAGTGTTTCCATTTTCTCTCATAGCTCAGACATGTGAATGACTGCTAGGTTAATTACCACCCGCTCCCATCTCCCTTCCAGGTGATGGGTGAATAAGATGGTAGCTAACAGGTACATGTGAAAATAAAAGTAAAAGTTACAGGGAGGTAAATGGGGGAATGGGATGGAGGGGACTTCCTGAGACCTGGAAACAGCTTGACAGGCTGAATAGAAATTTGTAAGGAATCTTGAGATGAATGAGAATGCCACCTGTGTGACATCATTGCACAAAGATGTTTTCAACCCTTCTTGAGAATGCATTTAAATATTTTTAGTATCTAGAAAGTTTCTATAATGAAGAAAAATAAAGTAATTCATAAAGAGATATTTATTATATTTGTCTTTAAATTTACACACAACAGTGCAATTTTTATTTGATAATCTCATGAGTGGGCTTCGATAACCTGAACTACATTACAGTGCTGTCTAGCTCAATTTCCTTCAAGCTGCGTAGAGGTCCTGACGACCCATTAGAAGCTGACGTCCTCAACGGACCAAGTACAGAGCCCACTGAAGGGGCATTCATTCCCAGCCTCTCTCTCCAGTACATCAGCCACAAAATGTGATGCTGCTTATTGGATTCATTGATGTATCTGTCATGGGACTGTTGACACAGCATTAGGAGAGGGAGAGAAGGAATTGAGCGGGGCCAAGTCAGGAAGACACAGAAGCTGTGTTTCTCCTCTTTTTGGTGAAATAGAACATTGTCATGAGATCATACCCCCTCAAGACAATAAAACATTATTTAAAGCATATATGAAATAAAATTGTTGAAATGACTACACACCTGCTGACAGTTGGCTGTGCTGCTATCATAGACTTTCAGTGACCACTTTATTAGCTACTTCCCAAGTGGCCACTGAGCGTCTGTTCATGGTCTACTGCTGTTTAACCACCCACTTCAAGGTTCAACATGTTGTACATTCAGGGATTCTCTTCTGTACACCACTCTTGTAATGTGTGCTTATTTGAGTTACTGTTGCCTTCCTGTCAGCTTGAACCATTCTGGCCTCTCTGATTAACAAGGTGTTTTCACCCACAGAACTGCCACTTTGTTTGTCACATCATTCTCTGTAAACTCTAGAGACTGCTGTGTGTGAAAATCCTTGGATATCCTAAGACGACACCTTCCAGACACACGACCACTACCATCTAGGAGGACGAGAACAGCAGATACCTGGGAACATCACCACTTGGAAATCCCCCTCCAAGTCACTCACCATCCTGACCTGGAAAAATATCACCGTTCCTTCATTGTCGCTGGTTCAAGATCATGGAATTCCCTCCCTGGCAGCACTGTGGGTGTACCTACACCTCAGGGATCGCAGCAGTTCAAGAAGGCAGCTCATCAGCACCAACTAGGAATGAGCAATAAATGCTGGCTTAGCTGGTGATGCCCACATCCCATAAATGAATCATCATCATCATGTGTCATGCCCAGTTTGAGCTTTAACTGCCATGGCCCACACACTCCTGTTTCAGGTCAAGTGGATCAATTCATTGGTCTTCATTATCAGTTCTCTGTCTGCTGTCTCCATCTTCATTTGTCTTTGTCTTCCTCTTGCTTTCTTCCCTTCAATCTTTCCCATAATTACCATGCATTCCAACTCCTCTTTCCTAATCACATGTCCAATGAAGCTATGTTGCCTTTTCATGATCTCATCTCATAAATGAATAAATTTTTAAAAAGACACAAACCCGACCTAACTGATTGACACGTGCATCATACAAAGGGAAGACCAGTGAAGGTATAGCAGGTGATCCAGTGGCACATACCTTGGGTCATACATTATTGAATTTTGCTGTAATGGGCAAGCGATGAAAATGATTGTTGGTTTCTTGTGCGTAACAGCAGAACAAAACATTCGCTGACCCATTCAATTTCTAGGCCAGCCAATTCCTAAAAAAGCTCAAGTCCACGATACTATTTTTACAAAGCTAATAGCAGGTTGACACAACTAGGACAAGAACTTTTAGATAATCACTTGTAGCCATGCGTCTGCCCCTTGCCTGTATTTGCTACTTGATGCACTAACATATATTAGGTGGGCCTGCATTGTTCTGACAGTAGATTTAGGATCCGTATAAACTGAGTAAACAAACCGATCAAAGTTAAGCATTCAAATACCAAGGAAAACCAGTTTAAGATTAGCAAGTTCAGAATAATGTTTAAGACTCCATGGGGTTTAATTTTCTCTTTGGGCAATAAAAGCTTTAAATGAATTATTCTTTTCAACCTTGACATGGGTTTATTCTAAGTTTATTCTTACCATTACAACAAATGCACAACCAGCCAGTAAAGCAGAAGCAGATTGCTGTAATAATGATAGTAATGGATATATTATGATTGTGTGGCTAGGTACAGCTCCAAAGCTGTATTTATGTATGCTGACTGCTGTTGACTGAATCAAAGATGTGACGAATCAGCTTATAGGAGGGAGAAGGAAAATCTGGTTGAGGAGTGCCACAACAACAGCCTCTCGTTCATGTCAACAAAACCAAATAACTGATTATCGACTACAGGAGGAAGAAGCTGAAAATTCATGAACCGGTCCTCATTAGGGAAGAGGGTCAGTAGCTTTAAATTCCTTGGTGTCAACATATCCTTTGACCATCACACAAGTGTCATCAGAAAGAAAGCACGACAGCTCCTCTACATTGTTGGAAGACTGTGTAGATTCAGCACCTCACCGAAGGCTTCAATAAGTTTCTGTGGATGCCACAGCACTGTAGCTGTTAGCATGATGCTATTACAGCTCTGGGCATTGAAATTAATTCCTAGCGCTATCTGTAAGAACTTCATACTTCCTTCCTGTAAGAGTGTGGGTTTCCTCTGGGTGCTCTGGTTTCCGCCCACATTCCAAAGACGTACCCATTAGTAGATTAATTAGTCATTGTAAATTGCCCTGACCAGGTGTAACTAGGTGTGTTATGAGGTGGTTTGGCTCGTTAGGCTGGAAGGGCCTGTTCCACACTGTATCTCTAAAAAGTACCCTAACCGGCTGCATCATGGAAACACCAATGCCCAGGAATGGAAAAGGCTACAGAAAGTGATGGCTACAGCCCAATCCATCACAGGCCAAGCCTGAGCATGCTTACATGGAGCAATCCCACAAGAAAGCAGCATCGTTCATCAAAGATCCCCACCATCCATGCGATACCCTCTTAGCATTACTACCATCAGGGAGGAGGTGAGAAGCCCCAGGAACACTGACTATCCCACAACCAGCAGGTTCCTGAACCAGTATGGATAACTTCATTCACCACTCACTGAACGGATTCTAAGATCTACAGATTCCTTTTCAGGGACTTTTTACAACTCATATTCTCAGAATTATTTTATTGCACAGTATGTCTTCCTTTGCACATTGCCATTTGCCAATGTTTGCTTATGTATAGATTTCATAAAATTCTACTTGATTGTACTTTTCCCTGTAATTGCCTGTATGTAAATGAATCTGAATGCAGTATATAACATGTATGTACTTTGATAACTTACTTCGAACTTTCATAAATTACCTGTACAATGAGATGATTATTGACATCAGGAGGAGGAAACCGGAGGCCCATGAGCATGTCCCCATCAGGGGATCAGAGGTAGAGAGGATCAGCAACTTTAACTTTCTTGGTATTATCATTTCAGAAGATTTGTCCTGGACCTAGAACACAGGGCAATTGCAAAGAAAGCATAGCAGCACCTCTGCTTCCTAAGGAGTTTGCAAATATTTGGTGTGACACTTATAACTCTGACTGCCTTCTATAGATGTGCGGTGGAGAGTATATTGACTGGCTGCATCAGAGCCTGGTAGGAAAACACCAATGCCCTTGAACAGAAAATCCTACAAAAATAGTGGATATGGCCCACTCCATCACGTGTAAAGTCCTCTCTACGATTAAGCACATCTACACAGAGCAATGTTGCAGGAAAGCAGTATCCGTTATCAGGGGCTCCCACCACCCAGGACATGTTTTTTTCTCACTACTGCCATTAGGAAGAAGGTACAGGAGCCCCAGGACACGCATCACCAAGTCAAGGAACCTATTACCCTTCAACCATCAGGCTCCTGAACCAGAGTGGATTACTTACCTCAACATCATTGCTCTCTGCCACTAAAATCAGTGAGTGGTGAATGAAGTTATCCATACTGGTTCAGGAACCTGCTGCTGGACCAGAGTGGATTACTTACCTCAACATCATTGCTCACACAACCTACATATGGACTCACTTGCAAGAACTCTTCAGCTCATTTTCCTCAGTATTTATTGTTTACTATTGTTATTTTTTCTTTTTTTGTACTCGCACAGTTTGTTGTCTTTTGCACATTGGTTCTCCACCCTTTTAATGCGACCTTTTGTTGATTCTATTATGGTTATTGGATTCATTGAGTATGAATGCAAGAAAACAAATCTCAGAGTTGTATACAGTAACATACATGTACTTGGAGAATAAATTTATTTTGAACTTTGTACATTGAAAAGATGTTTGAGGGTACAATAAAGCCACTACATGAACAAATTTTAGTGGCAGAGGGAATAATATATGGATGATATGAAGGCAGCTCATGACTAAACAGACACAAGAATTGGTCTTTAGTAATACAAGACAATTCGCTGCAATTGCCTATCATCTAATTTCTTTTCCATGAACATTACTGGTGGTGCAGAAAACAAATTACTGTTCACTATGTTTATTGACCACTGTTAATAGGCCATAGTCAGCATGGCTTCCTCAATGGAAAATCTTGCCTGACAATCTGTTGGAATTCTTTGAAGAAATAACAAGCAGATGAGACAAAGGAGAATCGGTTGACGTTGTGTACTTGGATTCTCGGAAGGCCTTTGACAAGTTGCCACGTGAAGCTGCTTAGCAGGAGCCAAATAGTGGGAATGAAAGGAGCCTTTTCTAGCTGGTTGCCAGTGAATAGTGGTGTTCCACTGTGTTCTGTGTGGAGACTGATACTTTTTACGTTATATGTCAATGATTTCGATGATGGAATTGATGTCTTTGTTGAAAAGTTTGCAGACAGTATGAAAATTGCTGGAGAGGCAGATAGTTTTGAGAAAGCTGAGAAGCTCCAGAAGGACTTAGATTAGGAGAATGGGCAAAGAAATGGCAGATGGAATACAGTGTTAGGAAGTGTATGGTTATGCATTTTTGTAGACAAAATGAAAGAATTGACCACTTTCTAAATGGAGAGAAGATACAAAACACTGAGGTGCAAAGGGACTTGGGCCCCTTGCGCAGGATTCCCTAATGGTTAATTTGTAGCTTGAGTCTGCGGTGTGGAAGGCAAATGCAATGTTAGCATTCATTTCAAGAAGACTAGAATATATCAGCAAGGATGTAACGTTGAAGCTGGTTTGGGTCCCTTATCTTAGAAAGGATGTGCTGAAACTGGAGAGGGTTCACAGAGAATTCAGGAAAAAGATACCAGGATTGAATGGCTTGCCATATGAAGAGTGTTTGATAGCTCTAGGCCTGTATTCTCCAGAATTCAGAAGAATGAGGAGTGAAATTAAAACCTATCGAATGGTGGAAGGCCTTGATCGAGTGTACGTGGACAGGATGTTTCCTAAGGAGGGAGAATCTAAGACCAAAGGACACAGCCTCAGAAAAAAGGGGCATCCTTTTAGAATGGAGATGAGGAGGAATTTCTTTCGACAGAGTGGTGAATCTGTGGAATTTTTTGCCACGGACAGGTGTGGAGGCCAAGTCTTTATGTATATTTAAGACCGAGGTTGATAGATTCTTGAGTAGTCAGGGCATTAAGGGTTATGGGGAGAAGGCAGGAGATTGGGGCTGAGAAGATAATAGGATCAGCTATGATAAAATGACAGAGCAGACTTGATGGGCCAAATGGCCTAATTCTGATCCTCAATGGCCTTATGGTCTTAGGGTTACATAGAGTTATCAAAGGACAATTCCTGGCCAGCTTTTTATTTCTAGGTGACTTTGGGGAGAAAACGTAAATTAGAATTGAGGTGGTTCCAATATGATGAAAGAAAAATGTTGGTTGTTACAAGCTGAGTACTCAAAAGCAGGGTCTAGAGAAGTCTACGACATTTCAGATTACTACCAGCCAGTATGTGTGTATGTATAGGCTAGTATTGCTGACTTGTAAAATTTTAACCATATTACTAGAGGCTAGTGTTCACTCGCACTCTAAAATTTACCTGGCAAATGTACCAGTGAACCAAGCCAAACAAGCAAATGAAAATTTATTTGGCGAACAACTCTGATCATCTGTGGGGCTTTGGTTGGCCAAATGCCAACTGGAATCGTCCACAGATGGAGGTCTTAAGAGTCTTGACCCCAATAACAAGCACATGCACTGCCTGGATGTGTTACCACAGAGGGAAGTGATTGGGCAAAAAAATAATTCTATTAGGAAAGTAAGTACTGTACTGTAGCTTGAGTCATTGAAAAAGTTCATGTGCTACCATGTACATTCAAGTTTATTGTCATCTGAATGTGCACAGATACAACCAAATGAAACAAAGTTCCTCTGGACCACAATGTACCCATAATACAATCTCACACACAACTCATAAAACAAAATATTGCAACAAATAGGTTAATAATATATATTTCAAAATGTATGTGAAGTGCACAGCACAGGTGAACAGTAGACATCAACAGCTTGCTATCCTCGTGATGAGACCTCAGTGGTGGCAGGGTATTCATTAATCTCACAGCCTGAGGGAAGAAGACATTACCCAGTCTGGCAGTCCTATTCCTGATGCTCCTGTACCTCCCTCCTGACAGTAGTGGGTCAGGGATTTTGGGTGGCAGGGATCGTCAACAATGCTTCAGACCCTTCACATGCATCAATCCTGATAAATGTCAGAAACAGAGGGGAGGGAGAACAGTGATCCTCATAGCGAATTTTGCTATACTCCAAAGGGTCTTGCGGCTTCCATACCACACAATAATGCAGCCAGACAGGACAATATTGATGGTGACATTCACTACACACTGTAGGAACTCAGCAGGTTGGGCAGCATCCGTGGAATCGATCAGTCAACATTTCACGCCAGAACCCTTCGTCAGGACTGAAGAGGGAAGGGGCAGGGCAGGATGGGTACACAGCCCTGTTGGGACCAGTGCTCAGTGTAACAGTGCTTGAGCTATTGTTGCCAGCTCGGACTGATGGGTCATTTCAAGTTGCAAGATCCAATTACAGAGAGGGCTTTGAGTCTCATTGAGGAGTTTACCCACCAGCCTCTGAGGGATGACAGTGTTAAACACTGAGCTAAAGTCAATTAACATAATGGATTTTGAGCATCATTATGAGGTGGGACAAGATTGAGAGGAGGATTGATGTTACGGCAGCATCAGTGGACCGGCTTGAGTGATAGGTGAATTGGATAGGGTCCACTGTAGCTGGAAGGTGGAATTTATTACGATTCATTAACAGCTGCTCAAAGAACTTCATGAATGCTAGATTCAGTGCCACCGGATGGTATTTGTTTAGGCCAGTTACCGTTGCTCTCTTGGGCACCACAATGATGGAGGCTGCCTTAAAGTCTGCAGGACAGTGGCCTATTGCAAAGAGATATTAAAGCTGTTTGTTAAGGCCTCTGTCATCTGGACTGCACAATTCCTCAGCACCCAACCAGGTGTCCAGCCCCGCAGCTTTGTGTGGCTTAGATCTTCCTCACCTTGGCCACAACCAGACAGAGTGTGCATTCCTCAGGGAGAGGGAGCCTTTCTCGAAGTCACATCATTCATTACATCAAATCCTGCACAGAAGGCATTCAGCCCATCTGGAGGGAAGGCTTCACTGTTATTAATGCACAGGGTGGACTTGTAATCTGTTACAGTTTATTTACATTGCCACATGTATTGCGTGTCCCTGGTGTTACAGAGGCGTCTGTGAATTTTCTGTGAGTACTCTCACTTTGCCTTCCTGATTACACGGGAGAGCACAGCTCTTACTGACCTTAAAGTCATTTCATCTCCCAGTCTGAAGTCAATGTCCTGATCCTTTAGCAGTGCACGAACATCTGCAGTCAGCCACGGCTTCTGGTTTGCCCTGTTTAATCACGGTAACGTCTCCAATGCATTTCCTCTGTAGCCAGTCACCGACCTCACACATTCATCAATGTTGACACGATGATCATAGGTAACTGCCTCCCTGGAAATGCCCCAGACCGTGCTTTCAAAGCAGTCCTGCAGCACTTTCTGGCCGGGTCCTGATCTCCCCGTGAACTGGTCTGACCATTTTAACCAGTGATCGCATACAGCAATTAGCAAAATGGATGCGTGATCAGAATATCCAAGGTGGGGGCAGGGAGCTGCCTTGTAGTCTCCACAAGTGTTTGTATAGACCAGGTCTAATATATTCTCTCCTCTGGTTGTGAAGTTGACATGCTGGTATAATTTTGCAGAACTGTTTTTAAGTTGGCAAGATTGAAGTCACCAGCAACAGTGAAGAAGCGACTGGAGTGACTGGTTTGGAATTACAGATGGCACCTTAGAAATCCTGAAATGCTTCCCTAGCACTGGCACGGGGGGAGAGGGGAGGGGGGAACTAACTGTGGTGAGCAGTGGGCTGATACTACCCATACACTCACATCTGGTTCTTATTGAGGGAGACACACATACCTTCTCAGTGGGTCTTACCATTGCTGCAGCATCTCTGTCCGCCCGAAAGGAGATTAGGCCTTCGAGCTGGTTGGTCGATTCCGGAGTGGTGTACTGGAGCCACGTTTCTGTCATGACAAGCGTGCAGCAGTTGCTCATCTCCCACTGGCTCAGATATTGACGCTGGTAGTCCACCTTATTTACTAGCGATCAGAAGTTAGGAGTAGGATCATTGAGAGTGTGGGTCTGTAGGGATCCGCTTTAAGCCACCTTAGAATACCAGCGCACTGACCATGCTTCTACACCCTCACTCACTGTGTGAGGGACCCACTCCATTCATGAGGGCGTAACTGCACAGCACCATTGTTAGCCAGTTTGCTACCGAGATAGACTTGCAGATTTTTGAGGTTTTTATCTTTGAACAGCAGTATCTTTTTGATCATAGAAAAGAAGAACAGGATGAGAAATTACGCAATTGATTGGAATCAGAGAGGCTTCTGTGACCGTGCATACTGCCATCATGCGAAGTAACAAGAAAAAAACACTTTTGTTCTCCCTTTGTTACTCTTTGTAAAGCCACATCTCAAGCAGGGCATACTATTCTTTACTTTATACAGATGGATAACCTCCAACCAGTAACATTGCACGAGAAGCAGTCTGGCCTCACAGCAGATAGAGCCCTTTCACCACTGCAGAGCAAATGTAATGGTTTTCAGAGACTGCAGGGTCAGATGGGATCTACTGTAAAATAGACTCTGTGCAAATGACAATTCTTCTGGGTTGAGCAACAACATATGTTAACTGTGCCAATGACTTTTAGTGTCAACAGGTTGGAAGCACCTCCCCATAAAAACTCAGCATGCGTTGGCATTTTAACAAGAATTTGCAAAGCAATATCCATCTGTTCATCCGATGTTTTCCTTTGAAAACCTATTTAAAATCCACTAGGAGGAAGCAGGTGTATGACTGCCCTTCTTGACTCACCCCTTGAACAGCCGAGTCACAAGCATTTTTTCCAGTATTTGTGAGTAACGAAGGAACAAAATTCATTGATCACCGAATGCAAATGAAGCCCTTTTTCTTGTGTGCAGGTACAGTAGATCACAGGTCATGAAGGGTCAAGGGTGAACTAATATACTCGCAAAGCTACTGATGATCGAATCAAACCCAAATGGAGACTGGATCCATGGTCCCTCACTCTGTCTGAATGCTGATTCCCTTGGTAACACTGTGTTTAGTCCATGCCAGATTAGTACATTTCCCTTTTAATAAAACTGTGTCTTTAAGACACATTATGTCAAAGAATGCTCTTTATCTTTGGTGGCAATAAAGAAAATAACCATTAGTTGCATTGTTCTAGGCAGTGAGTCTGTCTATTTGTCTACAGATACAAGGGCCAAAGGTCACCATTTCCACTGGCAGGGAGGATAAAGGAATGAGGACTGCAATTGATAAACGTTTTAACATTATATATGCACAGGTACAACTTGATATGAACTTCCTGCTGATTTTAATCCGGTATCTCACCTTCCTTTCAGATTCTTTTTCAAAAAAGTCAGTTTGCCAGTTACTCTTGCAGCTGCAAAAGGCCAGTATATTCTTACACCTGATATATCTAAAACGAATCTTCACAACCCACCAAGCACAGTCAAATATCAGCACTAAGACTCAATATATTTACTGCAGGTGTGTTATATTTGTGCAATGTTAAGATGGTGATTGCCACATTCACCACATACCAAATGACTTTCCTTGCTATCCTCAGTCTTCGCCCTCTGGAGAAGATTGCTCTACAGGTTTGAAAGGACAGTGACACGATTTGGAATCAGAAATAACGCAAGCAATGATACACTAACACTACAGTGGGTTTGAGTTACTAAACATTTTTTAAAAGGTTTTTGCTTGCAACAAAAGACTATCCAGATAAAAACCAGCACTGAAGCAACAGCTTTGCATCACATATGGCAAAAAGCAAAGGAAACAACTCATCCATATTGAATCTGAGACAACTCGCCACTAGATGTGAATGTTCTCATCATTACCAAGAACAGAAATTGCAGATCACTTAAGACTGTATATCATTACAAATTCACTAGGAGCCAACAAAGAGAATACAGAAACATCTACTTCCTTCATATTAGGAAGTTCATTGTCACTTTCAGAGAACAGAGCAATTGAAATATATAAACTAACATAAGATATTGATGTGAACAGGATGAAAAGAAATTTGCAACAGAGAACAATAACTAGAATCAGCACGGTAAGCACAACTCAGACTACTGTTATTACCATGGTGATAGTCATCCTTGCAAAGTACAGTATTGTTTTAAGGAGCAACAGTGTAAAGTCTGTGGAAAGCTTAACCAGCTTGTGAGTATTGGTAATTTAACACTTCATTGGTATCCTATTAGAGGACAGTGAGGCTCTGTCAGAATATTCTCCACTGGGAATATTTCCAGCAGAAATGATACTCATATCCAAATGAGACACTGAGACATGACTTTGTATTGTCAGGTGACATCAACACCCTTTTGAGTTTTGGCACTGAGGCAACTCCTCAACCCCACCAGTCTTAGAGAAAATCCTGCAAAACATTATATCTGTTGTAAATATGGTGCTGAAGTGCTGATACCGATTAGAATTAAGGCTTCAGGAAAGTAAGACACTATTCTATCCATGTGTATGGTAGTAATTCAACTCCCAACAAAGGAAGCAGATTAGGGAAACCCTCTCTAAGCATATTGCACCCAAGATGCAAAATCTACATGAAGTTTGCTATGAACATACAATTACACCTCAAATTATGTGCTACAATGAATTATGTAGTTAAGTCCTGCAGTCACCAATGAATCACATTATAGACATTGAATCTGAACATTAAGGCATCCGTTAGTCTTGCAAGATCATGGATCTGCACCTGGAAAGTCTTCACACTCCAGGGCGCAGGCCTGGGCAAGGTTGTATGGAAGACCGGCAGTTGCCCATGTTGAAGTCTCCCCTCTCCACGACACCGATGTTGTCCAAGGGAAGGGCAAGGGCCGATACAGCTTGGCACTGGTGTCGTCACAGAGCACTGTGTAGTAAAGTGACTTGCTCAAGGACACAACACGCTGCCTCGGCTGGGGCTCGAACTCACGACCTTCAGGTCGTTAGTCGAATACCTTAACCACTTGGCCATGTGCCCACACAAAACTGAACAACTGTCAGGAGAAAAAAATAAGAAGAGATCATTGAATGAAGTTGTTTATGGACTACTGAGCATGTTGGGCACCTGCATGAGAAAAATTTACTTTTGTTTTCACTTTGTTTCTCTTTGTAAAGCTACATCTCAAGTAGGGCCTACTATTCTTTACATTGTGGAAAAAGATAACTGCCAACCAGTAACATTGCACTGGGAGCAATCTGGCCTCACAGCAGATAGAGCCCTTAACTACTGCAGAGCAGATATAATTGTTTTCAGAGGCTAAAAGTTCAGATGGGACCCATTGTAAAATAGACTTTGTGCAAATGCAATTCTTCTTGGTTGTGCAATAACAGGGGGTACCTAAAAAAGTGGCCACTGTGTGTATGTTTGAGTTCTGCTGCTGCTATAGCCCATCTGCTTCAAGGTTTGAAGTGCTGTGCATTCTAAAGATGCTCCTCTGCACACTACTGTTGTAACACATGGTTATCTGTTGCCTTCCTATCAGTTTAAGCCAATCCGGCCATACTCCTTTAGCCTTGCTCATCAATAAGGTGTTTTCACCCACAAAACTGCCACATACTGGATGTTGTTGTTTGTTTTTTTTACACCACTCTCTGTAAACTCTGTAGACTGTTGTGCATAAAAATCCCAGGTGATCAGCAGTTTGAAATACTCAAACCACCTCATCCAGCACTAACAATCATTCCTTTGAAAGTCACTTAGATGACATTTCTTCCCCATTCTGATGTCTGTTCTGAACATCAACTGAACTTCTTGACTATGTCTGCATGATCTTATGCATTGATTTGCTGCCACATGTTTGTCTGATTAGATATTTACACGATTGGCAGAACAGATATTTACATTAACAAAAGGTGTACAGGTGTACATAATTAAATGGCCACTGAGTTTACGTTAACTGTGCCAATGACTTACAACGTCTACAAGCTGAAAGCGTTTCTCCACATAAAAACTTAATATGCTTTAAAATTTTAACAAGAATATGCAAAGCTTCAGTTTTTATTTACCTCTCTCCCCAAATTCATCTTCAAATAAAAAGTTGGCCAGAAACATGTAATCGTGGTTAATGGACAATAGTGATTTGGTGGGTTGTTTTCTGCACCACTGACGATTGAATAAGCTATTCGAATGAACAAAATCAACAAGCATCAAACCACCATGCTGCCAACTCTGCACGAACCATTCAAATATCAGAATTCCCCAAAGATTTGCTGGTTAACACTGGAACAAGTTTTCTAAATAGATACACTGTTTGTAATTGCCAGTGTAGATTTTCTGATGTCATAATTGTCAATATTACATTCATGAAGATACCACCTCAAACCTGGGTTGAACTGCAAACAGCAAGATGAATAGCTTAAAAATGGTGACTTCACGAATTTTGTCCAACTTGCATTTTGACACATTGCAAGATCGCACTTTGGTGATCATGTGTCAGATGAGGAACAGTGGAGATTTATTTAATGCTAAAAAAAAGTCACATGTGATAGCTATGTAGAAGATTCTTGAATGTTATGGTTAGGCATGAAATTACTGTGGTCAATCTGATTCAAGAACATAGATTATACCAGATACTTAAATTTGCACAGCCTATTCCTTCATATCTTTGAGAAACATTCACAAGAGCGCTGATAAATCCCAAAAGAAACAATTTTGTAGCATCAAACATCTTTTGATCATTTATTTGCAAATAATTGTAAACTTATAATTGAAAAGCATAGTAGGAAGTTAAGGGTTAAAATATTTTGTAACTAATATGTAAACCCTTCATCTGCTACTGTTTCTGATAACTGTGGATGTCTGGCATTGTAATTACCTAAACAGATGTGTACATAATGTGACAAATTGTGGCTCAAGTATTTGAAGGGACTGCTCTTCAAGTTCTGGATGCACTTCAGTCCCACTCTGCAGCTGCCTCAGGTGGGGTTAGTCAGTTGGGGGACTTCCTCATCAGCTTGCTCCTGGGCCTGGAAAGTTGGCCACTCACGTCTTTCCAGGGCCTGGAAAGTTGGTGTTATAAATAAAGAAAGCCACACAAAATTTATATTGTGATTCACCTGACAATCACAATGTAATGCAAGCAATTGTTCACAACATTAGAAGCCAATGGAAAAAGTAGGGGAGGAACAGAGGAAAGGATCTTGCAACAGAGAAAATCCAAATGGCCGAACTACTGGGAGATGCTCACCTGGATGGAAGCCCATATTGTATGTGGACATTGATGGAGTAGTCGTCATCTGAAGATTGAGGGATGAAGCTAATCACATAGAAGAAATACTTACACATGCTTAAGGGGTGGCTCTAGAGAAAAAGGATTTTGAGCTAAATGTCCATTATTGACTGCTGTCAACAGATTTATGAATGACATAAGCTATCTATCTTTTGCCTAAACTGCTGGTTGCTGCTTATTTTGTCTTGTCCAGGAACCATTCTAGTCTTACACTTGGAATCCAGGTGGACAGATTATGTTGGCAGCAATGAGTCCTAAGATCTGCACAGGGGTGGTTGCTTCATCAGCACTCCAATTGAGATAGATTCTGTACATTGATAGTTTTCATAATTGAAGTCTCTTAAGAAATTACAAAATGTGTGGCATCATTTTTGGAGAAGCACAGGAACACAAGTAGATCAAAGCATTTATGGCATAAGTGTAGGAACTACTGACAGAAAGCTTCATGAAAAGTGACCAGGGTGCTTTTGAAAACATAGCACATTTTATTCCAGAGCAATTAGTTCAAAAAAAGGATTAAAGTAGATAAGGCAAATTGGCAGCACATGGGCAGAAACAAAACGATATATATTGTAGAAGCCAACAGGAAGAAATTGAGGATTTGAAGAATGATATCTGCTCCCATAAAATGGAGTTGGGATATTAGGCAGCAGTTAACTACAACTTACAGGCTGGTACTTTAAGAATTGTAATATAGGAAAGAATAACAAGATAGGAAAGATATTGGACTTGGTAAATTTGGTTTTATTATCACTTGGAATGAAGTATAGTTAAAAAAAAACCTTGTTTTACAAACCATGCACATGGCTAATTTCATCATAGAAGTGTGTTATAGGGAAAACAATTACAGAACACAGAATAAAGTGTTACAGTTAGTTACAAAGAAAGTGTAGTCAGACTATAATGGTCAGATTGTGAGGTCAAGAGTCTATCTTATTGTACTACGTTCAACAGTCTTATATCAGCAGGATAAAAGTTGCCTTTAAGCCTGGTGCTATGTGCTTTCAGGTTTATCTTCTGCCCAGAGGGAGGGAAGAAACACATCACAGAAATACAGAAATCCACAGCACATTACAGGACCTTTGGCCCTCAATGTTGTGCTGGCAATGTAACCTACTCTAGCAGTTGCCTAGAATTTCCCTACGGCATAGCCCTCTATTTTTCTGAGCTCCATGTACCTATCTAAGAGTCTCTTAAATGATCATATTGTAGGAAAAGAGAGGATACATGAGGGGAACAGTTTTGATTATCTTGGCTGCATTATCAAGAGAGTAAGTAATGTAGACAGAGTCTATGAAGGAAGGGTTTGTAGTGTACTGAATCCACGCTGTACTGAACTATGTACAAACTTTGGACAGAGCAGTTGCCATAGCAATCTGTGAAGCTTCCAGATCTTTATTTGTGTCAGCAAAGAACCCAGTTAAAATTGTGGTTCTTAATTTGGAGAAGTAGAATGCAATGGGCAACTAAAGGAATGTATCAAGTCTGGTCTTCTGCCTGCTCTGGATCTCTTTATTGCTCACTGCTGATGGGACATCAACTGTCTTGACTTCACCACATCTTGTTCCCATTCCAACCTCACTCCTTCCGAATGCTCTGCTCTCCACTCCCTCCGCACCAATCCTAACCTTACAATAAAACCCGCCGATAAGGGGGAGTGCTTTTGTAATCTGGCGTACCGACCCCTACCTTGCTAAGGCACAGCGACAACTCGTGGATACCTCCTCTTACTTAGCCCACGATTATGACCCCACTAAGGAGCACCAGGCCGTTGTCTCCCACACTATCACCAGCTTTATCCGCTCAGGGGATCTCCCATCCGCTGCCACCAACCTTATAGTTCCGACACCCCGCACTTCCCATTTCTACCTCCGACCCAAGATCCACAAACCTGCCTGTCCAGGTAGACCCATTGTCTCAGCTTGCTCCTGCCCTACCAAACTCGTTTCTGCATACCTCAACACTGTTTTATCCCCCCTTGTTCAATCCCTTCCTACTTATGTTCGTGATACTTCTCAAGCTTTGAAATTTTTCAATGATTTTAAGTTCCCTGGCCCCCACTGCTTTATTTTCACCATGGATGCCCAGTCCCTATATACTTCCATCCCCCACCAAGAAGGTCTCAAAGCTCTCCACTTCTTTTTGGATCCTAGACCTAACCAGTTCCCCTCTACCACCACTCTGCTCCCTCTAGCAGAATTAGTCCTTACTCTTAATAATTTCTCCTTTAGCTCCTCCCACTTCCTCCAAACTAAAGGTGTAGCCATGGGAACCTGTATGGGTCCCAGCTATGCCTGCCTTTTTGTTGGCTTTGTGGAACCATCTATGTTCCAAACCTATTCTGGGATCTGTCCCCACTTCTCCTTTGCTACATCAACGACTGCATTGGCGCTGCTTCCTGCACGCATGCTGATCTAGTTGACTTCATTAACTTTGCCTCCAACTTTCACCCTGCCCTCAAGTTTACCTGGTCCATTTCTGACACCTCCCTCCCCTTTCTAGTTCTTTCTGTCTCTATCTCTGGAGACAGATATCTACTGATGGCTACTATAAGCCTACTGACTCTCACAGCTATCTGGACTATTCCTCTTCTCACCCTGTCTCTTACAAGAATGCCATCCCCTTCTCACAATTCCTCTGTCTCCACCGCATCTGCTCTCAGGATGAAACTTTTCATTCCAGGACGAAGGAGATGTCTTCCTTTTTTAAAGAAAGGGGCTTCCCTTCCTCCACCATCAACTCTGCTCTCAAACTCTCCCATTTCACACACATCTGCTCTCACTCCATCCTCCCACCACCCCATTAGTAATACAGTTTCTCTTGTCCTCACCTACCATCCCACCAGCCTCTTGGTCCAACATATAAGTCTCCGTAACTTCCGTCACCTCCAACACGATCTCACCACTAAGCATATCTTTCCCTCTCCCCCCCCACTTCTGCTTTCCACAGGGATCACTCCCTACATGACTCCCTTGCCCATTCGTCACCCCCATCCCTCCCCACTGATCTCCCTCCTGGCACTTATCCTTGTAAGCGGAACAAGTGCTACATATGTCCTTACACTTCCTCCCTCACTACCATTCAGGGCCCCAAACAGTCCTTCCAGGTGAGGCGACACTTCACCTGTGAGTCGGCTGGAGTGATATACTGCGTCTGGTGCTCTCGATGCGGCCTTCTATATATTGGCGAGACCTGATGCAGACTGGGAGACTGTTTCAATGAACACCTAGGCTCTGTCCGCCAGAGAAAGCAGGATCTTCCAGTGGCTACACATTTTAATTCCACGTCCCATTCCCATTCTGATATGTCTCTCCACGGCCTCCTCTACTGTCAAGATGAAGCCACACTCAAGTTGGAGGAACAACACCTTGTATTCAGTCTGGGTATCCTCCAATGTGATGGCATGAACATTGACTTCTCCAACTTCCGTTAATGCCCCACCTCCCCCTCGTACCCCATCCGTTATTTATTTATTTTATATATATATTTATTCTTTTTCTCTCTTTCCTTTTTCTCCCTGTGTCCCTCTCACTATACTCCTTGCCCATCCTCTGGGCTTCTCCCCTCCCCTTTTCTTTCTCCCTAGGCCTCCCGTCCCATGATCCTCTCGTATCCCTTCTGCCAATCAACTGTCCAGCTCTTGGCTCCATCCCTCCCCCTCCTGTCTTCTCCTATCATTTCCGACCTCCCTTTCCCCCTCCCACTTTCAAATCTCTTACTAGCTCTTCTTTCAGTTAGTCCTGACAAAGGGTCTCAGCCCGAAACGTCGACTGTACCTCTTCCTAGAGATGCTGCCTGGCCTGCTGCATTCACCAGCAATTACTGTGTGTGTTAAATGAGAAACAGACCATCTTTTGTGTAAAATTAGGATGTGGTAGCAGTAACAGCAATGATTAATACTGGGCATATTGAGGCTGTAAGTAATCTTTGAGATTATGTTGGGCAAGTTTCCATGAACGGTCATTATCAAAGAGATACTCCACTTTGAGGTTTCATTTCCAGTACTGATAGGCGTTGAACTTCAGGAAATATTGATGCTGAAGGTAGTTTAAGATCTTCTCCATGGTTCAGAACCTTACTGAGAGCCCAAGGACTAGGACAACTTTGAAGCCTCTGGTGGGATGAAGGAGCAAGACAAGCCCTACCAATGGCAACTCTACCGAATTAGGGAAATGATTATGAAATGGATAGAGCTCAATTGTTTTGGAATAATTATCAGGGAAAAAGCCTACAAAGTAGTTTATGATATAATAACAGCAAGTTCATCCACAATGAAGATTTCCGCAGGAGAGCACTTTAACTGTGACAATACTGGATATGTCCATCTGGGAGTATAAGACAAACACGTCTTATAATCTAAGTACTGTTACTGATCAGAGATTTGGAAATGGGGAAGTACAGAGGCTTCAAGTGTTTTGGATTATGCACATCTTTGGATGCATGTGTCAGCATAAATATCTACTTTTAGTACTGCATTATTGTTTCGTAATATTAAACTTGAAAAATCTCCCCGAAATGTTAACAATTGTGTTTAAGGAGCCAAATTGTTTAGTTCTTGAGAGAAAGTCATGTTATGTTTTTGAACCAGTTTAAATTGTGTGAATGCTCTGAGCTTTAAGTGTTCATGAGGTTTTAATACTCTTGATTTACACAGGATTGGTGAGAGATAGGGGGAGAGAGTGAAGCGAGGGTGCGAGAGGACAAATGAGATGAGTATTGAAATTGGGAACGAGAGAGAGCAAAAAGGGGGCTAGAAAACGAATTTGAATTAATCCTACTCTGTCAAAACTAATATAAACCAGAGAATATGATGTGAATAAAGAATAATAAAGTTGCAATATGTCTTATATTTTAAGAGGTAGTGTATTTTTTTGAAGTTTAATGTGAGAGATGTGTGAGGCTGTGGTTGTGTGAGGTTGCAATTGCTCCTGAAGGAAAAAGAAATTCAAGTCTGGGCTTAACAACTTGCCTGCTTTAAGCATTGCTCTCATTACTTTTATTTTGCTGTTGTTTAAAACAAAAAGATTGTGCTTTAATTAGTAACATTTGTCATCTGCATTAATATCTGATGAAATAAGGACCCAAATTCCAAAAAGGCCATGTGCAATTCCCGTTAACACTGTGAGTCATGTTGCCATCTCTAATTCCAGCAACGTGATTCTCACACATTAAAAACTGGGAAATAATGAATAACTTGATTTGACATTTTGGACATTTGATATCATTTTGTTGATCTCACTAAGGGAAAAGGTTAGGCAAAGCTAAGGAAGTTAGAAAGAATTAATAGTTTCCTACAGTGCCAAATTAATCCCTTGGGCTCCCAAGAATTGGCACGATATATTCAGCTTGTTTTATTAACAACATAGGCAGGAAGAAAGATGAATTCCCACAAAGAACATTCAGGGAGTTGGGTAGAAAGTTAAGAAACAGGACCTCAAACATTGATCAGTGTGCTCCCATCCAGGGCAGGTTGGATTTGCACTAAAGGACAGGATACACTTAAACTAGAGATGCACAAATATCCTCACCTGGATGCTTCCCACATGCTACTTAAGAGGGTTTAAATAAATGTGGTGGGGTAGGTCAGCAAGTGGAGAGGTTGAGGGGAAGGAAGAGATTAAGTCAATCATGTCTGCAACAAAGGACAGGTAGGGCTATCTTAATTAACACAGTGGGGCCGATGAGCAGAAGTATTTCATTGCAATGAGTATTACAAGTAAGGCAGGTAAACTCCTATGGACTTCAGTAAAGCAGTCGACAAGCCATTCATGATAGCCTGAGCCACGAGATTAAGTCACATGGGATCCACAGTGACTTGAATAATTGGATCTAAATTAGTCTTTTTGACAGCATTTGACAGAAGGTGGTGGTGGTAGCGGTAGTGGGATTGCAGGTCTGTGATCCATGGAGTTGTACAAGGATCAGTGCTGGGGCATCTGTTGCTTATTTTAGATATAAGTAATCCTGTTTGAAAATGTAGGTGCGCAGGTTAGTAAATTTGCAACAAGGCAAAAATTGGTGGAACTGTGGAGAGTGAATATCAAAGGAGACAGTGAATATAACCATTTGGAAATTTGCTTACTTTGACCAATGGAACATGGAGGTACCTACATGAATTTCCACAGCCCCGATAATCCAATGATATCTACCAATCTCTGAGGTTGATGCGAGAGCATCCTTTAGGAGGGTAAACCTACGGAAAGCATCTGGCCCAGATGGCGCAACTGGCTGAGTCCTGAAGGCCTGTGCTAATCAACTGACATCTTTAATCTCTTACTTCAGCAGTCACATAGCTTCTATGTGACTGAAAAACATGGTAACCCTCCATGACTATCGTCTAGTAGTACTTACATCCATTGTGATGAAGCGCTTTGAGAGGCTGCTCATGAAACATATCAACTCTTGCCTGAGGAGTGACTTGGATCCACACTAATTTACTTACAATCACAAAAAGTTAACACCAGATGCCATTTCATTGGCTTTTCACTCAGCCCTGGAACATTTGGACAGTGAAGATACATTCATCGGGATGCTCTTCATTGACTACAGTTCAGCATTCAACAATGGACAGTGAAGATGCATTCATCAGGATGCTCTTCATTGACTGCAGTTCAGTGTTCAACAATGGACAGTGAGGATGCATTCATCAGGATGCTCTTCATTGACTACAGTTCAGTTTTCAACACTAATATTCCCTCAGATCTATTCCCTAATGTCCATGCCTAGGCCAAGATAATCCCTTGTGTTGCTGGATCCTCAATTTCCTCACTTGCAGACCGCAGTTAATTTA
The DNA here is from genome assembly GCF_963921235.1 of Mobula hypostoma. Taxonomy (NCBI): domain Eukaryota; kingdom Metazoa; phylum Chordata; class Chondrichthyes; order Myliobatiformes; family Myliobatidae; genus Mobula; species Mobula hypostoma. Next base: position 104,709,425 of record NC_086100.1, on the reverse strand, counting down.
GATTGGAAAAATAACTCCTCCACAATCACCATCTGCAATGGTCCACCGCAAGGCTGTGTGCTTAGAACCTTGCTCTACTTGCTTTATACTTCTGACTTTGAAGATAAGCACAGCTCCAATGCCATATTTATAACTGTAGGTAACACCATGTTTGTTGGCTGAATCAAAGGTAACATCAAATCACTGTATAGGAGGGAGATTAAAAACCTGACTGAATGGTGCCAAAACAACAACCTCTCACTCAATGTTAGCTAATCCAAAGTGCTGATTACAGACTACGGGAGGAGGAAACCAGAGGTCTGTGAGCCAGACCTCATCAGCTTATCAGAGTTGGAGAGAGTCAGTAACTTTAAATTCCTCAGCATTATCATTTCAGATGATCTGTCCTGGGTCCAGCACACAAGTGCAATTACAAAAAAGGCATGACAGCACCTCTACTTTCTTTGAAGTCTGCACAGATTCAGCACATCATCTAAAACCGATGTCTATAAAACTTCTATAGGTGTTCAGTGGACAGTATGGAAAAGCCTACAAAAGTATTGAATACAACCTAGTCCATAACATACAAAGCCCTTTCCACCATTAAGCATATCTACAAGGAGCGCTGGCACAAGAAAGCAACTTCCCATCATCAAGGACCCCCACTATACAGGCTATGCTCTTTTCTCCATTGGAAAGGGGAGCCTTAGGTCCCACACCACCAGGTTCAGGAACAGTTATAACCACCTCAACCATCAGACTCCAGAACAAGAATAGATAACTTCACTCACCTCAGCATCAATTTGATTCCACAACCTATGGAATCACTTTTGAAGACTCTACGATTAATGTTCTCATTATTATTTATTATTTACTTATTATTAGTTGTTTTAGTGTTTTGTATTTGCAGTTTGTTGTCTCTTGCACATTGGTTGTTTGTCCATCTTTGTGCGTACTAGTTTTTCATTGATTCCTTTGTGTTTCTTTGTATCTACTGTGAATCCCCACAAGAAAATATATTTCAGCAATATAATGGTGACATTATACTGTATGTATTTTGATATTAAATTTACTTTGAACCTAAAAACTATACAGAATCAGGTTTATTATCACTAGCATGTGTTGTGAAATTTGCTAACTTAGCAGCAGCAGTTCAATGCAATACATATTATAGAAGAAAAAATTATAAGTAAATAAATTACAGTGTATGTATATTGAATAGATTAGGATCGTACAAAAAACAGAAATAATATACATTAAAAAGTGAGGTAGTGTTCATGGGTTCAATGTCCATTTAGGAATCGGATGGCAGAGGGGAAGAAGCTGTTCCTGAGTGAGTGTCTTCAGGCTTCTGTACCTCCTACCTGATGGTAACAGTGAGAAAAGGGCATGCCCTGGGTGCTGGAGGTCCTTAATAATGGACTCTGCCTTCTTGAGACACCGCTCCCTAAAGATGTCCTGGGTTCTTTGTAGGCTAGTACCCAAGATGGAGCTGACTAGATTTACAACCTTCTGCAGCTTCTCTCAGTCCTGTGCAGTAACCATTGCACCCCGCCCCCCCAATACCAGACAGTGATGCTGCCTGTCAGAATGCCCTCTCTTTACCATCTGAGATTGTACCAACAATGGTTGTATCATCAGCAGATTTATAGAGACAGTATTTGAGCTATGCCTAGCCCCACAGTCATGGGTATATAGAGAGTAGAGCAGTAGGCTAAGCACACACCCCTGAGGTGCACCAGTGTTGATCGTCAGGAGGAGGATATGTTATCACCAATCTGCACAGATTGTGGTCTTCCGGTTAGGAAGTTGAGGATCCAATTGCAGAGGGAGGTACAGAGGTTCAGGTTCTGCAACTTCTCAATCAGGATTGTGGGAATGATGGTATTAAATGCTGAGTTAGAGTTGATGAACAGCATCCAGACATAGGTGCCTGGTGGTCTAAAGCATGTGGAGAGCCATTGAGATAGCATCTGCTGTTGAACTATTGTGGCGATAGGCAAATTGTAGTGGGTCCAGGTCCTTGCTGAGGCAAGAGTTCAGTCTAGTCATGACCAACCTCTCAAAGCATTTCATCACTGTGGATGTGAGTGCTACTGGGCAATAGTTATTAAGGCAGCTCACATTATTCTTCCAAAGCACTGGTATAATTGTTGCCTATTTGAAGCAAGTGAGAACTTCTGCCTGCAGCAGTGAGAGTTTGAAAATGTCCTAGAATACTCCCACTAGTTTGTTGGTACAGGTTTTCAGAGCCTTACCAGGTACTCCATCGGGACCTTCAGCCTTGTGAGGGTTCACTTTCTATAAAGACAGCCTTAACATTGGCCTCTGAGATGGAGATCATAGTGTCATCAGGTGCAGTGGGGATCTTCACAGCTGTAGTTGTGTTCTCCCTTTCAAAGCGGATATAGAAGGCATTGAGTTCATCTGGTAGTGAAGCATTGCTGCCATTCATGCTCTTGGGTTTCACTTTGTAAAAAGTAAATGTCCTGCAAACCCTGCCAGAGTTGTCGTACATCTGATATCTCCTCAAAGCTCATTTGAAATTGTCTCTTTGCCCTTGAAATAGCCCCCTACAAATCATACCTGGTTTTCTGGTACAGGCCTGGGTCACCAGACTTGAATGCCACAGATCTAGCCTTCAGCAGACAATGTACCTCCTGGTTCATTCATGGCTTTTAGTTTGGGAATGTACAGTAAGTCTTTGTATGCACACACTCATCCACACAGGTTTTAATGAAGTCGGTAACGGCTGCAGCAATCGCATCTAGGTTCAAAGACAAATCTCTGAATACAGTCCAGTCTACCGATTCAAAGCAGTCCTGTAGGTGCTGCTGTGCTTCCCTTGTCCAAATCTTCTTGGTCCTCACTACTGGTGCTGCAGTCTTCAGTCTCTGCCTATACTCAGGGAGTAGAAGTACAGCTAGGTGATCAGACTTCCCAAAGTGAGGGCATGGAATAGCACGGTAGGCATTCTTGATGGTGGTGTAACAATGGTCAGTGTGTTGTTTCCTCTGGTATTGCAAGTGGTCTGTTGAAGGTAATTGCTTAGTAATTTTTTCAGACTGCCCTGGTTAAAATCTCCCAAAACAATCGTGAAGGCATTAGGGTGCGCTGTTTCATGCATGTTGATCCCATTGCTCAGATCATCTAAAGTCTGACATTGGCCTGAGGCAGAATGTAAAATGCTACCAACATTTTCCCGGGAATCTCCTGTGGTAGGTAAAAAGGATGGCACTTAACTGCTAGATATTCCAGGTCTGATGAGCAGAATTGGGACAGCACTGATATATTTGAGCACCAAGAACAGTTGATCATGAGGCATACTCCTCCATCTCTGCTTTTGAGAGACTCTATAGATCTATCCTGATGGTGTATAGTAAACCCATTGATCTAACTTGCTGTATCCGGTATGGAAGGGGTTAACCAGGATTCCATGAAACAAAGGACACACATGGTCCTAATGTCCCTCTGATTCAGCACCCTAGCTCTGAGACCATTGGTGTTATTCACCAGAGACTGCATGCTTGCCAGCAAGATAATCGGTATTGGGAGTTTAAAACCCCGTTTCCTTAAATGCACTTGTATCCCTGGCCTTCAGCCATGTTTCCTGCGTGGAATTCTATGAGGACGAGTCCGTCCCCAATCGACATAGTTTCTGTCAGTTTTAAGCAGCGATAGTTCACTTAAACGCATTAAGACACCTTTGTTGACTGTACTGACCTTGGAAACAGTTGTGCGTTTTAGCTGTATCAGGCTGAAATGAGAATATTTAATAGTATCCATACAGTAGAAGGCACAACTCTTAGGAGTATTGCTGTAGGGTCTAAGTCCACAGCTCCCTAAAAGTAATAACACAAGTAAAGGTGGCGTATGGAATACTTGCCTTCATTGGCCAGGGTACGGAGTGGAAAATTTGAGAAGTCACGCTGCAATTGTATAAAACGTTGCTTAAGCCACATTTGGAATATCATGGACAGTTTTGGTCACCACAGGAAGGATGTGGATTGAAAGATTCAAAGTACATCTATTATCAAAGTATATATGCAATATATGACCCTGAGATTCGTCTTTCCACAGACAGCCATGAAACGAAGAAAAACATCAAATGCTGAATGCACAAACAAAATCATGTAAAGGGCAATAAATGAGCAAAAAGCACCGAATATAAAATGGCAAACCACAAAGTCATCAAAAGAGTCCAGGAATGTTCAGGTTAGATAGACAGATAGATACTTAAAGATCCCAAAGGAAATTACAGTGTCACAGTAACATCACAAGTTCACAGATATAAATATCATAAGAGAAGTAAGAAAAAATAAAAAATAAGTTACCACAAACAGTCTAACAGGATGGGGTCATCACTTCACCGGCTATAGGTTGCCTGTTGGCATCACCCATATTGATGCCATGCCCTAGCACACCACGCATAGAAGATTGTTCTGGCGATAACAGACTGGTAGAACATGTAAAGGAGAGGCCTGCATACTCCAAAGGACCTCAGTCTCCTCAGGAAGTAGAGGCGACTCTGACCCTTCTTGTACACAGCCTCTGTGTTGGTGCTCCACTTAAGTCTGTCATCCATGTGCACCCCCAAGTACCTGTAGGTCCTTACCATGAGTAGTGATAGTTCAGTTTAATTTAGCACTGACTTTGCAGAGTATGCAGAAGAGGTTTATCAGGATATTTCATGGATTAGGAGGTATTATCGATAAGAGGAGGTTTGACAAATGTGGATTATTTTCTTTGGCTCATCAGAGGATGCTAATTGACTTGAGAGAATTACATAAAATGACAAGAGGCATAGATTGGGTAGAGAGTCAGAATCTTTTCCCCAGGGTCATAATATCCTCCAAGACGGCATATCTTTATGTTGAGAAGAAAAAAAAGGTTATTGGGGCAGGTGCTTTTTTTTAAAACTCCACCTTGATCACGAGAGGATAGGTGCCTGGAAATGCAGTTCCAGGGGAGGTGGTGAACACAGAAATGACAGCAAATGACAGCCATTTAAATACACAGATGACCAAGCAGGAAATGGAGAGATATAGATTACGTGTGGACAGATGTGCACTTTAAATTGGCACGATAGTTGGTAAATACATCACAGGCCAAAGGGCCTATTCATGTACTGTACCAGTCTATGTCTATACACTACAAAAGCAGATAGCATGAATGGTTTATGAATGCAAGAGGATCAGTTTTAAAAATCTACAAACATACCTAGAGACAGCAAATGATACAATACGTTGACAATCTGAATTTATGATTTTGACTTGTAAATTTCTATGTTTGCAAATGTTCTTTAGAGCATTGAAATGAAAAGGATGTGACCTAGATGAGGCTAGTTTTGTCAAGGGTTAATTGTGAGAGCTCAATCACGATATGTTGTTCACAATGTACAAGGCTTAGAGTACAATATCAGCACTGAGTATTAGTTATGGATAAGTTGGTAAGGATATTGTCAGAAAGATTGAGGGAAAATATTAACTTTGTAGCATAATAATCAATATATTGCTATCAGGGAGGAATCATATGTAATTTTCTCCCAATATTAAGATGCCAAGTAAAAATGCATATTGTAAAACTTATCTAAATTAGGAGCTACTTCATATAGAAGTAGTAAATCTGACATCAGCTTCATGGTGAGGATAAAGTAACATAATACTTTACCCTTGGGGTGGGAAATGTGGTATTAAACTCAATAGTTGTAAACTCGTTAGATTCTGGACTAGTTCCTGAGGATTGGAGGGTGGCTAATGTAACCCCACTTTTTAAAAAAGGAGGGAGAGAGAAACCGGGGAATTATAGGCCGGTTAGCCTAACGTCGGTGGTGGGGAAACTGCTGGAGTCAGTTATCAAGGATGTGATAACAGCACATTTGGAAAGCGGTGAAATGATCGGACAAAGTCAGCATGGATTTGTGAAAGGAAAATCATGTCTGACGAATCTCAGAATTTTTTGAGGATGTAACTAGTAGAGTGGATAGGGGAGAACCAGTGGATGTGGTATATTTGGATTTTCAAAAGGCTTTTGACAAGGTCCCACACAGGAGATTAGTGTGCAAACTTAAAGCACACGGTATTGGGGGTAAGGTATTGGTGTGGGTGGAGAATTGGTTAGCAGACAGGAAGCAAAGAGTGGGAATAAACGGGACCTTTTCAGAATGGCAGGCGGTGACTAGTGGGGTACCGCAAGGCTCAGTGCTGGGACCCCAGTTGTTTACAATATATATTAATGACTTGGATGAGGGAATTAAATGCAGCATCTCCAAGTTTGCGGATGACACAAAGCTGGGTGGCAGTGTTAGCAGTGAGGAGGATGCTAAGAGGATGCAGGGTGACTTGGATAGGTTGGGTGAGTGGGCAAACTCATGGCAGATGCAATTTAATGTGGATAAATGTGAAGTTATCCACTTTGGTGGCAAAAATAGGAAAACAGATTATTATCTGAATGGTGGCCGATTAGGAAAAGGGGAGATGCAACGAGACCTGGGTGCATTATACACCAGTCATTGAAAGTGGGCATGCAGGTACAGCAGGCGGTGAAAAAGGCGAACGGTATGCTGGCATTTATAGCGAGAGGATTCGAGTACAGGAGCAGGGAGGTACTACTGCAGTTGTACAAGGCCTTGGTGAGACCACACCTGGAGTATTGTGTGCAGTTTTGGTCCCCTAATCTGAGGAAAGACATCTTTGCCATAGAGGGAGTACAAAGAAGGTTCACCAGATTGATTCCTGGGATGGCAGGTCTTTCATATGAAGAAAGACTGGATGAACTGGGCTTGTACTCGTTGGAATTTAGAAGATTGAGGGGGGATCTGATTGAAACGTATAAGATCCTAAAGGGATTGGACAGGCTAGATGCGGGAAGATTGTTCCCGATGTTGGGGAGGTCTAGAACGAGGGGTCACAGTTTGAGGATAGAGGGGAAGCCTTTTAGGACCGAGGTTAGGAAAAACTTCTTCACACAGAGAGTGGTGAATCTGAGGAATTCTCTGCCACAGCAAACTGTTGAGGCCAGTTCATTAGCTATGTTTAAAAGGAAGTTAGATATGGTCCTTGTGGCTACAGGGGTCAGGGGCTATGGAGGGAAGGCTGGGTTCTGAGTTGGATGATCAGCCATGATCATAATAAATGGCGGTGCAGGCTCGAAGGGCCGAATGGCCTACTCCTGCACCTATTTTCTATGTTTCTATGTTTCTATGATGAAGCAAAGTTAGAGGGTTACATAGGTACTGTGCCAGTCATATACAGTACATGCTGGCGATCCTATTAATTGGTATTTTGTTTTGGTAATTACCCAGGAGATGCTGAAGAACTACATAAAAATCTAATGAAGCAGCCTTTCTACATAGATAATGTTCATGTAATCAGATTTTTAGAAATATTGTGACAAGCCAGAACAATCCTGTATGCCCAGTTTATCTTCTTAATGAACAATTCTCTCTTAACAGTTAGAAAATGATTGCAGAGATACTGACCTATACCATTCTAGCCTGAGAATCTAGTTACAGGTGTCTCCCGCTTTTCAAACGTTCGCTTTACGAAACCTCACTGTTACGAAAGACCTACATTAGTACCCTGTTTTCACTTTCAGAAGGTGTTTTCACTGTTACGAAAAATAAGCAGCGCGCGCCCCGAGCAGCCGCTCTCCCTGGATTCAGAACTGCAATCTGGCCGGCATTGCTTTAACACATGCCTGTGAGCAGTCGTTTGCAAGCTGAGTTCTGTGGTATCGGAAAAGCCTAAGAGAGCTCATAAGGGTGTTACACTTAGCGTAAAACTAGACATAATTAAGCGGTTCGATTGTGGTGAACTAAGTAAGGACAAAGTGAGTTTGGCTTGTGGAAACTGACGAACATGATGTTGAAGAGGTTTTGGCATCCCATAACCAAGAACTGATAAATGAAGAGCTGATGCAATTGGAAGAAAAAAGGATAACAATCAAAACCGATACTGTAGCGAAATGAACGTGAAGCAACTGCATGAGATTTTTGCTGCAATGATAAAGTACAACTTTAATTCTGAAAGGGTACATAGGTTTAGGGGATATTTGCAAGATGGTTTGAGTCCTTACAAAGAACTGTGTGATAGAAAAATGCGCGAAGCTCAGCAGTCAAGCAAGCCTTCCACATCAGCCACAGCAGAAGAATAACCTCGACCTCCGACATCGAGGCGGGCAGAGGTAGAAGATGACCTGCCTGCCCTAATGGAAACAGACGATGATGAGATGACACCCCAGTGTCCCACCACCCCAACCCCCAGGCCACGGACAGATACCAATTCACGGAGAATGCAGCGGTAGCCGGGAGGCACACAGCAAATCTTTAAGAAAAAAGCCGAGATAAACAAGCTAATTAATTAGGTGCCACCCGACACATAATTGTCGGCCCAGATCAGAGACAATGCAAGCGGCAATCACCTCTGATCTGGGCCAACAATTATGTGCCGGGCGGCACCTAATTAATTAGCATGTTTGTTTCTGCTTTTTTCTTAAAGATGTGCTGTATGCCTCCCGGCTACTGCTGGACCCCTGCATGCTTCACGGATCGGTATCGGTTGGTGGCCCGGAGGGTGGGGGTCACTGCACCACCCCAACCTGCGATGACTCAGCCTAACACACCACCATCAGTGTGCTCGGCGCTGTCCCGATTCCGGTAAGTGATACTACACTGTACATACATTATTTCTACTTTATAATAGGCTGTGTATTTTTTCATGTTATTTGGTATGATTTGGCAGCTTCATAGCTTAAAGGCTACCGGACAGCGCTTGCGCCGTGTTTCTGCCAACAGTGCTTGCGTGAGATTTTCTGCCGACAGCGCTTGCGTGAGATTTTCGCTACGGAGAACAGTTCAGTAATGGTTGTGGAAAAGTATTTCTACTTTATATAGGCTGTGTATTTATCATATCGTCCTTGCTTTTACTATATGTTACTGTTATTTTAGGTTTTATGTGTTATTTGGCATGATTTGGTAGGTTATTTTTGGGTCTGCGAACGCTCACAAAATTTTCCCATATAAATAAATGGTAATTGCTTCTTCGCTTTACGACATTTCGGCTTACGGACTGTTTCATAGGAACGCTCTACCTTCAGATGGCGGGGGAAGCCTGTATTTTGACATATGATAACCATAATGGCAAACAGGCAGTTTCATCTGATGTGGAGCATTTGAAATTACCATCCCAAAAGAATGTGTAATGATGATATTGTACGATTCAAAAAAAATCACATGGAACTCATTAGTCTTGAAATAATTCAAATAAATCAGAAGTAAATAATCTTAAGGCTAAAGACTAAACTAAGTAATCCCAATTAGCACAACACATTTCAAGCTCACTAAACACCATCCATCTTCCAAGCAAAAGCCTCTCTTCTATAAGGAAAGTCTTTGCAACAAAGTAACATTTAGGCTGAGGAGATCAGACTTTACTTTAGTTAACATGGCTGCATGTTAACTCATTATTGCAATTGCACGTTACTATATTTCCTTTCCGGGCACACTGCCTTTCAGTTTAAAGGTCAGTAGTTCAAAACATGTCCGGTATTTCAGGCGGCAATAAAGAAAGCAGCTACAGTTTACAATATGTTCAGGAAAAACTTTATATAACTAATCACCATTTGCAATTCCAGGCCCAACCTGATCCCTGGTACCCAGCTCATTAGTGCTCAGTCCCCATCTGGTACCTGGGTCTCTGCTATCTGCTCCCAAGCCCAGTCTGTTCCTTGGATTTCTAGTCAGGTGGAATACCAGGTGGACAATCTGTAAACTCACATACTACTTCAGGTTTGCAGAGCTCCACAAGATTACAATGTGGAACAAAATTTCCAAATCCTCAGAAACTGGTGTGATCGCATCCCTGGCTATTCCACTCATGGAGTTTGGGCTGGCCTAGGGATTGTCAGTTGTAGTTTTCCTCCCACAGCTTCTGTTTGGAGTATGAAAAATTTGCATCCTCTATTAAAATCACATTTTTCCATATAGATACATAAAATCTCATATCCCACATGACTGTTAACAAAAGAGGGAGAAAGATCGTTAATGTTTCAGATGAATCATCTTTCAACAAAACACAATTAAATGAAATTTTATAACCTAGAATGTTAACACTCTTTGCTGTAATAAATTCAATAAGTGCAGTACTCTAAGGAAAGAGAAAAAACTTTGTTTGATATGTGGCCTTTAAAAGATCCTGAAAGCTCTTAGCTGATATTTCAGTGTGGGAGAGAGGGTGAGAAGACCTAGAAGGGGAATTCTAGTGCCTCAGTGTCCACCTTATTTCTGATCAGTGAAACTTAATTGTAAATGCGGATAAATATTTCTTGATGTTCTTTCCATATGTGGATATCATACGGAAAGGCATGATTACATCACTACCTCAAATGCTACTCATTCTAGCTCTGTCACTAGACACACTGTGCCATTGGGGGCCAGGACAAAGCTGGTACAGAAGCACAACCCATGGCAGCTTGAAATGCTGGCTTCTTGCTGGCAATTTTAAATTATTGATACAGAGAGAAGTCAAAACAACTATGGAGAAGCGGTCTTCACCAACTTAACCACTTTTGTTGGCTTCCTACATCATTTTCTAGACTGCAGATGATTCCTTTAATTGCAATACCATTCATACAGATTGATGATTACAGCTATGCATTGAGGTAGTACAGAGAAAAGCAACAGAGTGCAGAATAAAGTGTCATAGTGAGAGAGAAAATGCAATGCAAATAGACAATGAGGTGCAAGGTATTAACAAGGGAGATTGTGATGTCAAGAGATTACCTTAACATACCAGAGAACCATTCAATAGTCGATATTGGCAGGATAGAAGCTGCCCTTGACCTGATGGTACATCTGGGTGGGTCGGGCATTTGGTTTTGCTGACTGTCAGAAGCGTAGACGGAAACACAGTGGGGAAGTGGGGTGCTGGGGAAGGCTGGTTTCTGCACCGTGCTAGGGCTGTGCCCACAACTCTCTACAGTTTCCTGCAGACTCAAGCAGAGCTGTTGCCATGCAATCCCCCTCCAAGCACTTATCCCTGCTACACCTTCCCATACACCTTGTCCCTCACCTCCATTCAGCCCCAAACAGTCCTTCCAGGTGAGCCAACACTTCACCTGCTAATCTTCTGGGTTCTTCTATTGTGTCTGGTGCTCCTGATGCAGCCTCCTCTACATTGGTGAGACCCGTCGTAAATTGGGGGAGTGCTTTGTCAAGCAACTCTGCTCCATCTGCCAACAGTGGGACTTCCTGGTGGCTAGGCTTTTTAATTCTGATTCCCATTCCTGTTTTGATATGGTGGTCCGTAGTCTTCTCTTGTGTCAAGATGAGGCTAGCCCCAGGGTGGAGGAGCAACCCTTTACATTCCGCATGGTACCCTCCAACTGGACGGTATGAATATCGATTTCTCCTTCCAGTGAACAAAACTCATCTCCCTTCCTCTATTCCTCACTCAGACCTTTCACTTCTTCTCACCTGCCAATTCCTTCCCCTGGGTCCCCTCCCCTTTCCTTTTCTCCTATGGTCCACTCTCCACTTCTATCAGATCCCTTCTTCTCCAGCCCTTGACCTTTCCCACCCACCTGGCTTCACCCATCACCTTCCAGTGAGCCTCTTGCCCCTCCCACTGATATTTAATTTAGGAATCTCCCCCACCTCTTCCCTCTCTGTCCTGATGAAGGGTCTCGGCCCAAAATGTTGACTGTTTACTCTTGTCCACAGATGCTGCCTGGCCTGCTGAGTTCCTCCAGCATTTTGTGTGTGTTGTTTTGGATTTCCAGCATTTGCAGAATTTCTCGCGTGTATAATGAATCTGGATAGAATTGTTTCTGTAATGCATTGGAATAAAATTGGTGAAGGACAAAGGAGACATACTAAATTTCTTTAACCTCCCAAGGAATTAGAGGTTTCTTAACCATGGTCTCAACATGACTGAACCAGGACAGACAATTGGTGACGTTCATTCCTGGTGAATGTGGAGCTCTCAAACCTCTGATCTTCAGCATCACTGATGTAAAGGCACCAGCACCCCCCACACCTTCCTGAAGTCAATGACATGATCTTTTGTTTTGCTAACATTGAGGAAAAGGTTGTTGTCATGACACCATTCCACTCTCATTCCCATTCCTGTTCACCAACTCATCATTAAGTGATGGTAGTGTCATTTGCAAACTTGTAGCTGGAGTAAGAGCACAATCTGGCTATGCAGACATAATTATAAAGGGAGTAAAGTAGGGGGCCAGGGATGCAGCCTTCTAGGGTACTAGTTCTGAGGATAATTGCGGCAGAAGTGTTGGAATTTAGAATGTAATTCTTAGCCTATCAGCAAAATATTGCTGCTGCTTATCCACTGATTATGCTCAGATTTGAACAACATTGAGAAACATTCAACTTCAGGAAAGAAGGAAATCAAAATCACCGTCCATCAATTTGAAAGAAATCAATGCAACACCTCACTCAAATTTTCATCCAGAGTTCTATTGCAACCAGAACTGTCGTTTTTCTTTAGTTTGAAATTGCTCACTGGATAAGCAGATTGCATGCTTGCCTGGCTTCACTAGTGACAGGGTAAGTTGCCTGAAACATTACTTCTGACGTGCAACATCTGTGACACACTCATCATTTACAATCGTTAACCAAGCTCCAGAGAAAAGTATGAGTATTCTACTGACCATAAATTGGGCAGTTGCAATGTTTAAAAATAATTTTGAACACCTCAGTTTTGTTAAAAGCCTGGAGTCTAAACAATCATTTTAAAAAGACAGAAGAGTAGCAGGAGCTGACATTAAACATTTCACAAAAAGGATTTCACCTACCATTTTGCTGTAATATGTAATCAATAAAATGTAGGCATGTTACTTGCCTTTCTCTTAATATTTTGGAAACAGATGACAGTGAACCAATTTGTTATGTCAGAATGTTCACACTTCTTTTATAATACAACTTTCTAATATTTTGCAATATTCCAGCCACATCACTGAATTGTGCTTTGAAGATAATTACAATAATTTCCGTCTTCATTATCTCCTAAAAACTGTGGACCCAATCCCAATTTATGCAGCACAATACCTGGACATCTATACAGCTTCCTTGCCTGTGCAATGTCTCCTTTACTTAACCGTGCACGTTGACCAATGGCAGGCCTTATGCCATTTTCATCTCGTCCAGGAAGAATGGTATCCAAAAACATACCTCTAGGAAAAGAAAGAAATGTCATTTAGTATGAAAATATTGCCACTTTATTTGCATGCATCAGAATAACGGTGATTGACGACTGATTCCCCCTCTTTATAATTTGCTGTGGCATTTAAGCATATTTTCACAGTACATGTTCACCATAAGTGTGCCACTTAGAGTATTTAGTCAGTGCTGAGTTAACGGCATGTCCTTGCATGTGTTGCTTGTTGAGAACAAGAGTTCCTGCTCCTCATTGTTTGCTGCCTAACATATTGGAGGCCTGCAGGTGTGATTTCCTCTATATCTGGACAGAATCAACTCCAGTTACAGTGAGCAGCCCTGCTCAAAAATACTGTAGCTTCCACGGCATATTGGTCTTTAACCAGATCTCTGGAAAACATCATTGCCCATATTCTTCTGCTAAGGAAATAATTAATCCTTCAGCAAAGGAGTAAAAGTAAATAATTGGTAAAAGATCAAAGCATTCGGAAAGGCATCTCACAAAAGTCATCAGAAGAATGAATTACATGCACGTTAATGCATAAACCACAGAAGAAAGAATTAAAATAATTCACGGTCTATGTAGCCAACATCAATTTTTGTAAACTTTGAAATATTAGTATTTAACACTGCCAGGGTAAACTGAGAACAAATTGAAGGTGTTTTTTCCCCCCACTCATACCATGTAATACTTCAAAGAAATGAATATCAAATCACTGTAAAGGACTGATTAAGGAACCTTATCTTCAGTTTAGGCTGATGATGTTTTCCATGGCAGCAGTGCTGTGGTCAAAGCATCTCACAATTTTCCACCCATTAGTTATAATAGAAGAAACTTATGTGCAATAGACTGATCTCATTCCCAGATTCCTGATCTGCATCCTCATTTTCCAAGTTCTGAACTGGGTGCAATTTAAAAAAAATTGCTCTTCAGTCTGTGACGCATTTGAGAACTCGTAATTCAAAAGATTGTCCATTCAGAACTTTAAATAAGCAAACACTGAAGGTATCCTAAAAATACTATGAGTAAATATAATGAGAAGAGGTAGTCTCAGATTTAGCTGTTCTTGGAAACACTGAAATTTATATTTGGTCACAGTATTGTCAGGGGAGGCAAAAAGTTGTGCCACCAAGAGTCAATAAATAGCAATCAGGAATGCAATTTACCAATCCCAACTTGGGCGAAGCATGATTAAATGCAGCATTCTAGATTTGCCCACTGGAATTCAAGGAAATAGGTGTATGCCAGGAATATGGATTTCATTATAATTAGATACATCTCTTCAACTCCCATCTCATCATTTTGTTACATGTTTTATCCTGGAATTGATTCCATGACTGAGTTGCATTATCTAACACTTTAAGACAGGTCCTGGCACCTTAAAACCAGTGCTTCAGGTAGATGGAGCTTGTCAGCCTGGGAAGGCAGTCCATCTAAGAAAGGGAAAACTCTGATTTCAAACCTCCACAGCCTTGCGGCCATACCCACTCATGGGACAGGCTTCGGGAGTAAACCCTGAGGACAAATCTGGAGCTGGAGTCCCTAAGGCAGTCCGACGTTGCCTTCAACCTCGTTTTGGCAACTCCTGCGACGACACTGGTGCCAAGCTGTATCGGCCCTTGCCCTTCCCTTGGACAACATCGGTGTTGTGGAGAGGGAAGACTTGCTGCATGGGTAACTGCCGCTCTTCCATACAACCTTGCTTAGGCCTGTGCCCTGAAGAAGACACTCTCTTTCCAGTGCAGATCCATGGTCTCGCGAGACCTACGGATGCCACCACCACCACCATGATAACCAAGATCAATATTTATTTTAATTATTAAATTTCTTCCCTTCCATTAACTAGGTAAAAATAAATATCAGGAGAAACTATCCCCTGATCTGCTGCATAACAATTGTGTGCTTGGCATGAAGTTAATTTAATTTCAGATGTGGAAAGGGCACAAAATGAAATATCATTACAGAGCTGCCCAACATGAACAACAAAACCCCAAACCAGCATTAATCCAAGTGAAGTTGCACTGTACTCTACTAGCTCACAGAGGAGCAACCTTAGACTCCAACCTTGAGAAGGTGTTCCTAGCATAGTGCATAATGCTGTCAAAGTCATATGCTTCCCCAAGGGAGTTCACTTCACCAGGTTCCATCTTGAGGAAGTTGTATTCCTGGCCTGCACGAAGTTAGAAGAAAACACTATTGTTAGCCATTAGCCCAACGCTACAGATTACTGCTCAAAACATTCTTCTATGACCACTACAAAAACTTACAATTCCAAGGATCCCTTTGTTTTACCAAGTTACCCCCAGCTTTCTGAGTTTTGAAAAGAACAATTTCATTTTGCTTAGCATTCAACTTCCGAGCAAAAACCTCTTCACCTACAGGTTTGGTGCACGTGCAATGCTCATGCACCAAGTCATTTCCGAACTGTACTTTAATTCTGTACAACTCTTGTTCTGAAGAGCTTTTCTTCCTTATTACGGCAATTACTGGAAGGTAGCAGATTGTGAAAAGACTGTCACAGCATACGCTAAATAATTCCCTATTCATAAACAATGTATGAATGCACCATTTATGGGGCATGATTTTTTCAATATTGGTTTGGGTTCAGCATCTTTTTTTTTAAAGTTTCTTATTAATGTTGGCAAACCTGGGCATTTGCGAAAACCTTCAAGGGCTTCATCAATTTTAGGTCTCTATAAAGTGGAACAACAGTGGAAGCAGAAACAGTATAACAACAGGTGCAGTTTCAAAGTTTTATCAGATCATTTAAATTTACCAAGTCCTCCCCATCTTGTTACTTACCAAAGCATCTCCACAAGCATGTGACTAGTCAGTGTCTATTGAGCAGGCTCTTCAGGTTTTACTGGGCAGACACAAACATTTCAATACCTAACTATTTCTGTGCAGAAACGAGCACAAAGAAAACATCTCTGAAGCAGGTGAGGTATCTTTTGCTAATCTTTCCTCCTGGAACAATTTTAGCTAATGCCAAATGGGTAACCTGCCTGTGGAGTCAATAGCTTGTTGAATTAATACCAATAAGAAATAATGCCCAAACTTCACACTGACTTTAGGCATTTTCATGGGCATGTGACTTCAATCCCAAAAACACATCAGTGGAATTTTAATCCCTATATTACTTCGCAAGCTCACTTATTTGAAGCATAATGGACCACAGCTGGAACTGCATATATGATTTACTGGAAGCAATTTTCCACCCTCTAATTTTGGAATATTTGAGCCCTGATATTCCAATCTAAGTGAGCTTTGATTAGAAAATTAAAATGGTTAAGTACATTGATTTGAATACATGTCCACTGGTATATTTTCAGCTGACTGATCGTAATATGAAAGAGGACTGGAAAACACACTATTGTCTATCTGTTAAATGCTCTTACATTGTAAATTTCAAAGCTCTGTAATTTTGGTTGTTGCTAGCACATGAAAGGTGATGTTAGACTTTTATTTATTTCTTTAGAGATACTGTGAGGAACAGGCCCTTCCGGCCCAATGAGCTCTGCCCACCCCCAACCTAACTACTTAACACTAGCCTAATCAGAGGAAAATTTACAATGACCAATTAACTTACTTAACTTGTACATCATTGGAATACTGGAGGAAACTGGAGCACTCGGAGGAAAACCATGTGATCACAGGGCGTACATACAAACTACTTACAGACAGCACCAGAATTGAACTCTGAAATCCAGCACCCCGAGCTGTAATAGTGTCGCAGTAACCACTACGCTATCGAGGTGCCCCAAGGTGGTTTCTGTGCAGCAAAAGAACCTCCCAGTGTGGTGAAGTACACCAAAATCCTAGGTTCATGCTAGTCATGCTTTGGAGCCGTCATCCAATTTCATCAGTCACATTAGTTACTAAAAACACACTTAAGTGACACTCATCTAAGTAAAGTATCAGGGGTATTCTAGCACCTAAAACCATTATTTCAGAAACAGTCAACAGCTTGATACAAAATTGGGAAAACAAAGCATTCTATCAAAAATAAGAGATGACTGAAATTTGAGATTTGATTCCAAATTGGCACAACATGGATTAAAGTTCCTGGAGTTTATTTGTAATAGAATGATAGCTTAAATAGAAACATTGGATCCAGGAATAAAGTGACCCTCAATTAATCATGTTTCACTGTTCAGCAACTGTGCATTTATTGCCAAATCTGTACATGCCTGCACAGTTAAAATTCTAATTTATCTTGTATAAACTTAGTAAATTTAAAACCTAGTCTGTATTGTATAACTAAAGTGATATTTAACTTGACTGATCTGCTGTGAAAACAGATACATTAGCATGATGTTAATGGAAGGATGGTTAGTGCAAAATGATTAACAGTGTGCACAAAACTGAAAAAAATGGAGGGTTAAGTTACACAATTCAAACTGGTTTGAATTTTTTTTTTCCTTTTAGCCTTTTTGTCTTCACACTAAACAGGGGAGTGGTGAGCACTCATATGACCTGATCCCAAGCCAACAATTTATATGCAATTTGGAGGAGACATGAGATGGTGAACATTGCTCTATGGCCAGCACCTGGACTGTACAATGTTTCTCTTTATTTGCTGCTGGCTGCACACCAGTCAGGAGCAGGAGGGAGAATATTTTCCCCATAAATGGAAGGAAGAGACCTGTGGTTATCATTTGGGTGGCCTGGTTCTGGGTGACAGAGGAGGCAAATAGCAAGAGCATCATGTCATGGTCTCACCTCCACTACATAATGACTTACTCTTCTTCTTCTGATAAACATGATTACCCTGAAACATTAACTCTGATTCCCACTGTACAGGTGCTGCCTAATCCACTGACTGGTTCCAACATTGTCCGTTTTTACTTTTGTCCAATAAACTTGTCTTGCCACATTTACTCAAGTACATCACTTCTGCCATCATATTTCAATGACTTATTTTTATGTACATCTTCACCCACCTTCTAATATATTCCATCACCTATATGAATACCTCTGCCTCAGAACAATCTGCATCCACTGTTTGAAGTCATTCAAGGCGTACTCTTTCATCCCATGTAGAAGAACATGGAACATTCATGTAAGAAGAAGAGATGACAGATGGACTGCCATAAATTGTGCAGCAACCAGAAACATAAGAAATACAATGGATGTGGTACAACCGAGTCCCCCTCAGTCAGAAACAGAGACTGGGAACTCTCAGATAACTGGCTATACACTACTAACCTATCTGAAATAATTAAGAATTAGGGAGATTTTGGATCTCCCCCTCCCCCTCCCACTTTCAAATCTCTTACTAGCTCTTCCTTCAGTTAGTCGTGACGAAGGGTGTCGGCCCGAAACGTCCACTGCATCTTTTCCTAGAGATGCTGCCTGGCCTGCTGCATTCACCAGCAACTTTGATGTGTGTTGCTTGAATTTCCAGCA
Organism: Mobula hypostoma; assembly: GCF_963921235.1. Taxonomy (NCBI): domain Eukaryota; kingdom Metazoa; phylum Chordata; class Chondrichthyes; order Myliobatiformes; family Myliobatidae; genus Mobula; species Mobula hypostoma. The sequence goes on along the minus strand of NC_086100.1, from coordinate 104,690,862 downwards.
TCTGCAGAATTCCTCGTGTATGCGTTTTTAAATCAGAATTAGATTCAGATCAGGTTTGGTATCACTAGCATGTCACGAAACTTGTTAAATTTGCAAAAGCAGTACGATGCAATATGTGACATATATATTAAATAGATAAATTAAAATAAGTAGTTCAAAATCAGAAACTATATTAAAAAAAGTAATGAGGTAGCATTCATGGGTTCAATGTCCATTTAAAAATTGGATGGCAGAGGGAAGGAAGCTGTGCCTGAATCACTGAGTGTGTGCCTTCAGGCTTCTGTACCTCCTTCCTGTTGGTAAAAATGAGAAGAGGGCATGCCCTGGGTGAAGGGGGCCCTAAATAATAAACACCACCTTTCTGAGGCACCAATCCTTAAAGATGTCTTGGATACTACAGAGGGACCTCAGTGGAACAATAGGTTGTGAAATAACAGTATGTGGGCCATATCCAGGGTCCATAGCAAGAGATAACTGCTTCCTTAATCAGAATGACTGATACCACCGTAACATTTGTCTTGCAACATGTGAATTAATTTTATAAACTATTCCTGGTGTATAATGCCTGAGTTAAGTGGTACTAGCCCAGGAGTGGAATTAATATCCCAGCAGCTTGGAGTCCAGACCTCCACATACAGCTGACACTTCAAGTAATCCATCTAGTTCCTCAACAAAGCAACTTTGTCTCTTGACAGCTAAGTCTGACTGTGCAAAGATTCAGGCTACTTTAAGAAGAGCACTAACATCCCAGCACTGAAGAAAAATAAGACAACATGCCTCAAAAGACTAAAACATATTAACATCAGCTTCCGAGACAACTTCAACCCACTTTAATTTGCATACTACCAAAACAGATCTATGGCAGAAGCCAATTTCAGAGCATCAGGACAGTAAAGACAGCAAGGCTTGACTACAGCTCCACCTTCAATGCTATAATTCCAAGAAAACTGATCTACAAGCTGTGAGAGATGGATCACTGCCCTATGCAACTGGTATCCTTGACTTCCTGACCAACAGCTCACAAACAGGAAGAATTGCCAGCAACAGCCCTGCCACTGGTACTCCACAAGGCTGAAGCCCCCTACTCTACACACTAAGCACTCATGACTGCATGGGCATATTCTACTCTAACTCCATCACAAGTTTGCAGACGTAATAGTCTACATCTCCAATAATGAGTCAAGAGTTCAGGAAGGAGATAGAGATGGCTTTGTCATGACAACAAGCTGTCCTTCAATACAGAAAACTTCAGTGAGTTCAGGAAGATGGGTGATGCCCACGATCTTTATATCAATGATGCTGAGGTCAAGAGGGTTGCCAAGTTCAGATCCCAGGAGTAAATATCGACTACATGGATTCCGCGGCCAAGAAAGTTCACCAGCACCCTCCTTTCCTCAGAAGGCTAAGTAAATTTCTCATGACCCCTTTGACCCTCACCAATTGTTATCAATCCACCAAAGAAAGCATCCTATTCATGAGCATCATGGCTTGGGATGGCAAAAGCTTCTCACCAAGAAACACAGAGAATGGTGGACACAGCTCAGCACACCAAAGAAATCAGCTTCCACTCTATGAAATTTGTTTTCACTTCTTGCTACCTCAGTAAAGCATCCAGGATAATTAAATATCCCAGCTCACCCCACTCAGCCCACTTGGTACATTTTCTCTGCTCTACTCTCCCATCAGGCAGAATACACAAAAGCCTGAAAGCACATACCACCAAGATCTAGTGCAGCTTCTATCCTGAGATTATTACCTGTCATGGCTGAAAGATTATAGCAAGGAGCTTAATATCCAAGGAAACACACTGCATCAAACGGACAGGCAGGTAGGCAAAGGGAGTGGGTTGACTCCATTGTTAAAAATGGAATCAGATCCTTAAAAAGAGGTGATATGTTATCAGAAGATGTAGAATCCTTGTGAGCAGAGTTAAGAAACTGCAAGTGCACCTGATGGACGTTATATACAGGCCTCCAAACAGTAGTCAGTATGTGGGAAATAAATTACAGATGGATGTAAAAAATGCATATAAAAAAGGCAATGCTACAATAGTCATGGGGATTTTAATATGGAGGTAGATTGGGAAAATCAGATTGGTGCTGGATCCCAAGAATGGGAATTTGTAGAATGCCTACAAGATGGCTTTTTAGAACAGTTTGTGATTGAACCCAGTAGGGGAAAGACAATTCTGGATAGGGTGTTGTGTAATGAACCTGATTTGACGAGGGATCTCAAGGTAAAGGAACCCTTAAGAAGCAGTGATGATCATATGATAGAATTCACCTTGCAGTTTGAGGGGGAGAAGATAAGGTCAGATTGATCAATATTACAATGGAGAAAAAGAAATTACGAAGAGTGAGGGAGCAGCTGGCCAAAGTAAAGGGACACCTGCATGGATGATGAGTGGAGTGGAGGCTCTGAGGGCAATCTGGAAGGTGCAGGACAGATATATCTCAGAAATGAAGAAGTATTCTAAGGGGAAGATTAGGCAACCATGACAAGAGATAAATATTTGCTATAATATAGCAAAAGTAGTGTTAAGATAGAGGATTGGGAAGCTTTTAAAAATCAACAGAAGGCAACTAAAAAGGCTGGAGAGAAAAGATGAAATACAAATTTTAGCTAGCCAATAATATCAAATAGGATACCAAAGGTTATTTCAAACATATAAAGAGTAAAAGAGGGGTGAAAGTGGATATTGGACCACTGGAAAATGACACTGCAGGGGTAGTAATGGGGGACAAAAAATTGGATGAACTTAATAAATATCTTCCTTCAGTCTTCATTGTGGAAGACACTAGCTGTTTGAGAGAAATTGGAGGAGTGTCAGGAGAAGAAGGGAGTGGAGTTGCTATTACTAAAGAGAAGGTGCTTTGAAAACTGAAACGTCTGACGGTAGAAAAGTCACATGGACAAGATGGACTATAGCCCAGGGTTCTGAAAAAGGTAGCTAAAGAGACTGTGGAGGCATTAGTAATGCTATTCCAAGAATCACTAGATTCTGGAATGGTTCCAGAGGACTGGAATATTGAAAATGTCATTCCACTCTTTAAGAAGGGATGCAGGCTGAAGAAAGGAAATTAAAGGTCAGTTAGACTGACATCAATGGTTGGGAAGATATTGGAGTCAATTACAAGGATGAGGTTTCATGGTACTTGGAGGCATATGTTAAATTAGGCCAAAGTCAGCATAGTTTTCTTAAGAGGAGATCCTGCCTGACAAATCCGTTGGAATTCTTTGAGGAAATAACTGGCAAGAAAATCAAAGGAGAGTCAGTGGAATTTGTTTACCATGTCATCCCATGCCTATACCTTGTCAAGACCAATCACATGGCTATCCTACTCACAGGTTACAGTCAGGGACTAAGGACCATTGCACCAGTACTGAGGGCCAAGAAGGTAGTATCAAGGGAGGATGAGGAGTACTTAGAGGATTGCTTTATTTGAGGGACTTAAACCAGGTCAGCGTGAAGAAGTCTCTGACCAACTACCACCAACAGAACCAGAGGAGCTAACAGACTGGATCACTGTTACAACACCGTCAAGAATGCTTACCTTGCCATCTCATTCCCGCATTTTGGCAATTCTGGTGAGGACCACAAAGGAACAGTCAAGGGAGGTGGAGGAGGGGTTATAGGACTGCATTGAATCGGTAAGCCAGATAACATTCATTGTTGGGTCTGAATGAATACACCACAATCATCACCGACTTCATCAAGACTTGCGTGAAAGAGTGATAACCAGGAGATTCGTATTCTGCTGAGGGCTAGATCTGTAGCATTCTAGACCAGTGATCCAGAATTATACAAGAAGTCCAGATACAACCTACAGAGGCTATTTTAAGAGCAAAGAAACAATTCCAATTGAAGTTAGAGATGAAGTCTGATGCATATCATCTCTGGCAGGATTTGCAGGTCATTACTTCCCACATGGCAAAACCTAACATAATGAATGTCTGTGATACTTCACTCCCAGATGCGTCAAAGGCCTTTTATGCATGCTTGGAAGGGAGAATAAAACTACACCTGTGTGAATCCCTGTGATTTCTGTCTCCGAGATCACCAAAGTGAACTCTCTCAAGACTAATGTCAAGAAGGTGAGCTCTCTCAAGGCGTCAGGCTCCGGTACGGCACTGAAAAGCTGTGCCACCAACCGGCGAGAGAGTTCAACAACATCTTTAATCTCTCACTGCTGCAGTTGGAGGTTCTTACCAGGTTCAAAAGAGCAACAATTATAACAGTGCGCAAGAACAGCAGAGTGAGCTGCCTCAACAACTATCACTCACAATCAACTGCTGCTTAAGCAAGGGCATGAACCCACTGCAGATTGAATATCACAATAGGTCTACAGGAGATGCACTCTCACTGGCTCTCCACTCAGCCTTGATCCACCTGGACAATAGCAAAACCTACATTCGGCTGCTGTTTATTGATTACAGCTGAGTGTTTAACACCATCATACCCTCAGTACTAATCAACAAGCTCCAAACACTTGGTCTGTGTACATTCCAATGCAGCTGGATCCTTGACTTCTGTACTGGACGGCAACAGTCGGTGCAGATCAGCAATAACATCTCCACCTCAAACAACACTGACAATAGTCTCAAAGGTACGTGCTTGGCCTATTGCTCTACTCTCTCTACACCTGTGTCTGTGTGGATACACAGAACTCAAATGCCATCTATAAGTCTGCCAATTAACAGCTATCGTTGGCAGAATTTCAGATGGTGACAAGAAAGTGTACAAGAGTGAGATTTGCTGGTTGTATGGTGTCACAACAACAACCTTGCATTCAACATCAGCAACTCCAAGGAATTGATTGCGGACTTCATGAAGGAAAAATAGACTGAACATAGAAGTCGTCGAAGGATCAGAAGTGGAAAAGGTGAGGAGTTTCAATTACCTGTTGTCAACATCTCTGAAGATCTATACATTGGGCCAACATGTTGATGCAGTTACAAAGAAGGCAAAAGAGGGGCTATATTTCATTAGAAGTTTGAGGAGAATTGATATGTCACCAAAGACTCTAGCAAGTTTCTATGATGTACCACGGAGAGCATTCTAACTGGTTGCATCACCATCTGGTATGGAGGGGCCATTGGGCAGGATCAGAAAAGGTTGCAGAAAGTTGCAAACTGAACCAGCTCCATCATGGGCACTAGCCTTCCCAGAATCAATGACATCTTCGAGGAGTGATACCTCAAAAAGCCAGCATCCAATTTTAAGGACCCCCATCACCTGGGACATGCCCTCTTCCTACCACTACCAACAGGGTGCAGGTACAGAGGCCTGAAGACACATGCTCAATGTTGTAGGAACAGCTTTTTCCCTTCTGCCATCAGATTCATGAATGGACAATGAACCTTTGTACACTACTTCACTCACAAAATGCTGGAGGAACTCAACAGCTCAGGCAGCATCTATGGAAGAGTAAACAGTTTTGGACTGAGACCCTTCATCAGGACTGGAGGGAAAAAAGAGAAGTTAGACCTGCTCACCTGCTGGGTTCCTTCAGCATTTTGCGAGAGTTGCTTGGATTTCCAGCTCTGCAGATTTTTGCTTGTTTGTGATTACACTACCTCACTATTTTTCTGCTCTCTTTTTGCACTACATATTTAATATGATTTTTATATATTTCTTATTGTAATTTATACGTTTCCTATGTTTTACACTGTACTAACACTAAACAACAAATTTCACAACTATGCCAATGACATTGAACCTGATACCACTTCTGAAGACAAATTTTTCAGTGTACTTCAGTACATGTGACAATAATAAACCAATTTATCGAAAGGATTTGTGGGATAGTCAGGATCTTTAATGCTCAGAAATAATTGGCTAAAAGCATCACAGCTATCAGAGCAGAGATATGATGGGCTGTCTCCACCTCTTCTGAAGCCACGGAGATGCCCCACAGACGTGCAAAATGATAAGGTGTGCTTTTGTATTTCCATGAACAAATAAAAAGGCATTTCATGAGATGTTATGTTAGCGATGCAGTTTCTATTTCAATTATTGAGCATAACCTCGATTGCTTGGAACTTCCTCCATTCACGTCCACTGGTATGTTCTGAACACTAACTGGCACTTTCAATTGCTTTATGCCTATTGCTAAAATACTCTGTCCCAACTTCTCCAGAAGCAAATTCCTAACTTAAGAGGCAATAGGAATTAATCTCAAACAAGTAGGTTTCTCTCTGGGTCGCATACTTTTCTGAGCTTGAAAATATATCACCAATACTTCATTATTGCTGGTTCAAAGTCCAAGAGCACCCTCGTAACAGCTGTGTGTGAGAGCCTTTAGCACAAGGACTGCAGCAGGGCAGACAATTCTCAAAAGGGCAATTAGAGCATCCACATCCCACCGATGTGTTTCCTTTGGTGGGGGCGTCTAAGACCAAAGGACACAGCCTCAGAATAGTGCTTTTTAACATGGTGGATTAATAACACAGCTTACAGCTCTCATTATAGTGTTCTTGTGGAGCACCACATAGATGTCACAATAAATCTCCAAATTCCTGAGAGCCAGACCCCACACCTTTCAGGCACTCAGAGGTTCCAACTGTTGGAGTGGCCCAGCATGGCAGATCCCAGAGAATCAAGCACATACCTACTTCTCATGGCTGCTCGTTAGCTGTGATTTATTTACAGATGATATTGTCCCTAGCTGCTGCATCAGTGCCAAAATCGGCAGTTTAGGTGCACCTGATGGCATCCACTAGCTGTCTGATTACAATTGGAAAGACAAATCTGGGAGCCAATTCATCACATTCTTTGCCATTCCGGGAGGAACTGACAATATTTACATACATTCATCCTTGTCATACAGCCATCTGAGATAAACTTAACATATTTCCCACAAAGGTCCAGAAAGGACCAAGGACAGAGATTCTGTTCTAAAGTTACTTTTACAGTGACATGGAATGCATTTGTAGATGATCCACCTGGGGGTTCCCTTCATTAAGAAATCTGCCAAACCGTGCAACTATCTGCATTTTATCAATGTGAACCTACAGAAATACTGTTCTTTCAGATGGATCAGAAAGAGGAACTTGTGTCTGCAAATCCCAAGCACTGGTAATGTCACATGTGACGTTGATGTCACTCCATTGACTCCATACCTGCAATTCTCCATTCTGTTCTGCTCACTGCTGTTCTCCTCTCTATCCTCCAGATGTCTCTTGTGCACCTACAGATCCTACCTCAACACTACATTACATTGTAAGTAACATCTCCAGGATATGATACACTGCACAAACCCAACCACAGCCTGATGATGTCAGCTTTTTAAATTCTCTGGAATTCACAAAAAATCTTCATGCATTTGAAATGAACAATAGACAAAGCTGCTGTGGACACCAGGAAATTAGTTCTGACAGAAAATCTTTGGTCTGGATTGTTAACACTGTTCCTCTCTCTAATGTCAGCCTATGGTTTTTTTTGTGTGTTTTTCTCCTTTGTAATAATGTGTAACCTGACTTAGAAACTCAGTCTTCCCTTTCCCTTATTGAGTCCAAGAAACCCATGTTGGAGACCTTGAATTCACATTCGTGTTAAAAAATTAATCTGAAAATGGCCTCATTATCATGACTTAATGACTGAAATATTTCTTACTAATGATCAACCTGTAATGATCAACCTGTCTGCTACGAACAGCAGTGTCAGAGATAGTTCAATTTTATGGTACAGTGCAAGTTAGTGGAAAAACTGTTAAAATTCCTCATGAGTTCAGGAAGCAGCACCAATGTAGTTTACTGCAATTTCCACCGAAAATCATGCAGACTCTCTCTTCCTTTTCCAGATCTTCGTTCAAAATTCAAAGTACATTCATTATCAAAGTATGTACACTATATACACCCTTGAGATTCGTCTTCTTGCAGGCAGCCACAAAACAAAGAGACAAAATAAAACACATTAAAAGAAAACATACACCATGAAGACCAACAATGTATGGAAAACCAGAACAAATCATGCAAACAATAAACATGTACACAAGTAACACAGAGAACATTAACCACAGAGAAAAGAAAGTGAGTCCACAGTCACAGGGCCAGATCCCTGCTGAGGAGGGTGAAGCCAGTACAGGAGCCTGATGGCTACAAACCACAGCCATGGAGCCAGTCCATCCCGAAGTGGCTGCCGATGGTTGCAGACCACAGCTGCAGAGTCAGTTCAGCGCTGAGGCAAGTAAACCTTGCGGAGTAGTGAGCTGAAAACTGGTTCATCATTTTCCCTCAGCCTTGGCGCCTTAATCTTTTTAATCTACAAACGTTTTTTAGCTTGGTGTTTAAATTGTCCAAACATCAGTTCATTTTTCGCTATCAGGGCCTACCTCTACCCCTTCGATCCAGCCCCAAGTGCGCTCTACGCTCCAGCAATGGTCACCATGGCTGTACCTGCATTCCCATGTGTCCAGTTTGCTGAATCCTTCAAGATACTGCAAAGATATTAGGTCATGCAGAGGCTTTAAGAACACAGTCCTCAAGGTGAAATTACAAGCTGCAGATTGCAGCGATCATTGTCCAGAAATATTGTAATTAACGGAATAGTTAGTAGTTTTGTTTGCTGCCCAGAAAGTGTTTCCACGTCTCACTGTAAGTATTCATCTTTGTCTCTGTGTCTCTAACTTTTGTGCTAAACTTTCCACCCAGATGTTCTATAACACCATCAACTGACTTTCTCCTCTCCTGTGTCCTGCAAGGACATTATCCATTTTTCTCAGTTTCTCCTTTTCTGCCTTATCTGTTCTCAATTTGAGGCCTTCTGCTCTGGAGCTTCTGAAGTGTCCTCCTTATTCCAGGAAAATGTCTTTCCTCTGCTGTGACTGATGGAGATCTCACACATACAGTATGTCCTTCATTTTCTGCACATCATCTCTCTTCGTCAGAGCTTTTATCCCCCTAACATCTGCATCCAGCATATCGTCATTCATCACTTGTGACAGCTCCAACAGTCACATCCCCTCTCCCCAACCTATCTGCCTTCATTTTGTTGTTACCTTCATTGATCCAAATGGAGAAAAATCAGAAGAATGTACTTCTATAGTCATGCTTCCCAACCTGTCTGATCTTCCTGTGATGTTCCCACAAGTTACCAACAGCATATCATCAATATAACATCAAAATCAGCCTGAAGAAATTCAACATTATATCTAAACAGTGGGAAGACAAGATACACCTGGAGGAAATCTGTTTGAGAGGGAACTGTGCTATACGAGAATGACCTCCACTGTGCTGTAGAGAAATAATGGCAGCTCCTGAAGGAGAGACTGAACTACCAAAAGGGGCAACGACTAAAGAAATCACAACTTGCTCCTGCCCACACTGTACCAGAATACATGGAATTTAAGTCGGCCTCTACAGCCAACTGAGGACCCACCAATAGACAGCCCCTTAGAAGAGCATCATACTCGACTCGAGTGATCACACTACTACTAATGTTCCCACAGGATAAAAACTATGCTCAGAAGACAATTATGGGTTACTTTGGAATCTAATATCAGATGACCTCATGGCTATGTATGCAATCTTGGGATTGCTGCCTATGCCATGCAACAATGAGGATAGGAATAGAATGAGGTAGCAGATAAATGAGTGGCTGAAGAATTGGAGCAGGAGGCAGGGATTCAGCTTTCTAGATCATTAGAACCTCTTCTGGGACAGGTGTAACCTGTACAAAAGGAACAGGCTGCACTTGATTCCAAGGGGGATGAATATCCTTGCAGACAGGTTTGCAAGAGCTGTTGGGAGTAATTTACACTAATATGCAGGGGATGGGAACCAGTATGATAGAGCTGAGGATGAGCCAGCAGGTTTACAGGTAGATGATATAATATGTAATATGAATATAAGGAAGGACAAGCCAATGATTGGGTACAAATGCAGACAGAGCAAAGAGTTAAGTTGTACCACAGAGGCAAAATTCAAAAGGCCAAAGAATGCAGGATTGAAGATGCTGTATTTAAGTGCACATAGTATTCAGAATAAGATGGATGAACTCGTGGGCATCACTGAGTCGTGGATGAAAGAAGGCCATAGTTGGGAGCTTAACATCAAGGGATATACTTTGTATCGAAAGGACAGGCAGGAAGGCACAGGCGGTGGTGTGGCTCTGTTGGTAAGAGATGGAATTACTTCTTTAGAAAGAGGGGACATAGGGTCAGAGAATGTTGAATCTTTGTGGGTGGAGTTAAGAAACTGCGAGGGTAAAACAACCATTATGGGAATCATATATAGACCTCCAAATAGTAGCCAAGATGTTGGACTGAGATTGCAAAGAGAGCTGGAAAGGGCATGTAATATGGAAAATGGAAAATGTCACAATTGTAATGGAAGACTTC